>NC_139236.1:28425436-28718341 GCF_977018435.1 Lepisma saccharinum
TCCTTGTAACCATGGACACCCGCAGGATTTTTTTCCCAGGGAGAGGCAAGCAAGGACATTTTCCCCCATAATAGCTTTACCCCCTCAAGAAACACTCCTTCAGTTTGAAGCTATCATGTTCCAGCGACGCCCTTTAATAATTAACATAAATTATTGTGACTGAAATGAAATTATATGTGTGCAACATAAAATTTGAGGTTGACATCTACTTTCCAGGGGGGCCATGCCCCTTTCATTCCCGAACGTTAAATAATGCTTGTAACGTAGACGATGTGCAATTAAAGAGATGAATTTCCAGGGGATGTAAAATAATGTGGAATTCCCTCTACTATAGCACATTAGACTATAACATCCATGTGCGTCGTATTGCAAGAAATATTCCATTTAGATTTCTAAATGCAAACTTGTTCCTGATACAAGTGTTTCGAGATTTCAAGAGTTATCAATTCGTAACGTGAGAACGAAAGGGACGTAACTAGAAATTATCAAATTTACAGGTGAGAGGTAGTGGTGGTGATTAGGAGGGGGCAGTTGCCCCCCCCTCCCACCTTTGGCCACTTTTGCTTTCCACACTATGCTAAACCTTATGTACCAATGGGAAGTAAACTGTCCTTGCCCCCCTAGTTTTGGAACCCAATCGCCGCCATTGGAGAGAGGAAATAATGTATTTGTAGGAATATGTGTCGGACTCTTAAAAAGTCAGTAAATTGGAATACATGACTTCATCTTATTCCTAACGAGTAAAACCAACTTTGTTCAGGAAAACCGAACAAATTTGGTTCTTCACACTGGGGCATTCATGCCAATGTCACAGTGAATTACTGTAAACAAAAAAAAAAGGAAAATAAAGGATGAATCAAAGAAAAGCGGGGGAATCCGTAGGAAAAAATCGCAGAACTGACGCCCTGGGTTAATTTTCAGGTACCAGGGCATAAGCTCATACCTCCGAAAGTATGCGGGTGGAGGAGGACATATTTTGGGAGTTCCCCCTTTTTGTAACTCCTAACGATTAGAAGTGTAGATATGTCGATCTGACTCAAAATATAGCTCTTCAGAGAATTTTTTTATAACTGAAAACCTCATTTTTGAAGTTGAGTTCCTCTCTGGTTCCCATACGACGAATTTAATTGATAACAACGCACCTGACCGCTATGAAACTAATAATAATCACATATAGAAATCGACCAAGAAATTTCGAATATGAAAAGCTACAATCGAAATATAGCTTATATTCGATTGTGTTATTATTTGTTTTGTTACATAAACACTTTAGTCGCAATTAGTATACATAGTAACAGACACATTGCAATTTATTGGATCACTAGTATTTTTCACCAACAATTTTCCGAAACATTCTTTTTTAGCAAAGACTGAGCCCCCTTCTGAGAAAAAAGTTCTGTCCATCGTTAGAGCAATGCCCTCTCTCTCGAGCAACTTTCAAATAAACAACATTCAGTCAGGGAATCGGTAACATCAATAGCAAGGATCTACTTCCACTACTGTTAGTAAACAGAATTTGTGTACTTCACTTCTTCGCTGCGAGGCGGTAAGAACGGGTAATTTCCATCCAACATGTGTGAATTGGACTACAGTACTATGCATATCTTCTTAACGGAAACCTAACGGGATATATGTTGATTCATCAATGACTACAGCAAGTGTTGCAAGGAGCTCAATAATTTATGTAAACAGACACGAAATTATACGTATCTCTCGATATAATCAGCTCAGAATAAAGAAAACATAATGCCTTTTCGAAACACAGTATTCAATTAAAAGGGACAAGATTATATGGACAATCTAGATTCCACATTAATGAAGAACAATTATCATTAACATCCAGACGATACAATGCTATACTCTGATCCAGGAATCTGTGGAGCAAGTGAACGAAAATGAGTTATCTGCGCAAGTAGCGACTCGACAGGGCTCGACCAATGGACACGTGAGAGGAAAAGGGACTGCAGCTACCAACTGTTTGCAGCAACACGACTGCTTTGCTCCGCCAACTCGCTTTCTCCCCTTCTCTGCCGTTTTGGGCAGCGCTGCTCCACAGCTTCCTGAGACAGAGTATGAATTTGGAAACTGAGCAGTAAACTGTGGGAGATTGAATTAATGAACAAGAAGCATAGGAAACGAAAAAAATGAATATTAATAAGAGCATGTCCACATAACTTTTGTAAATACCATACGGAAGTTCTTTAATATTCCATTAGTTTGGTTTTGTTTGAGTTGGTGTTTTAAGTCCACTTTATGCACAGTAAGGCTAATCGGGACTGGACCTACAGTTGAAAGTGGGATCCGAACCACTTGTGCCTCCACCGGGTATCGAACCCGGGACTCCATGATTACAAGGCAATGACGCTACCACTGCGCCATGGGGGAGGCCTCAATATTCCATTAGTAAATTATATTATGTAGCTACAAGTGAAACACTATCACTGATGATCGCTAGAAGAACGTGGTCTTCTCTATTGTTGTTATATTGAATTAAGTTATTTTACGTCGCTTTTATGTCACTTTTATGGAATTGCGACGATGAATATGATATGAAGAAATTGATGAAGTGACACTCACAAATAACACCTATGCCCAGGCCGAGATTCGACCCCGGGTCTTCCCTATACGGACTTGGAAACAAACAACATTAAAAATAAATCAATAATAAAATAGGAGAACAATGAAGCTTGTGAAAGAGGACAACAAAAGCTGGGTGGGGGGGAGGTGAAACATTAAAGGAATGACATTAAACTAGAGAAGCAATAAAAACAGAGTGAACAACAATACAGAAGAAACAGTATTTGAAATTAAAACAGAACAACTTTATAAGAAGCTACGAAAAGTAAAACAACTGGAACGCAAAGAATAAAAGAGAATGCCATTAAAATGCTTTCCACCCGTTAAGAAAAATTCTTAATTGGCATAGGCACTTAGTGTGCTGTCTTTCACGGCCCCCCTCGCCCATGTTTTCACGCCCAATTTTATTATTCGAATTATATGATCGGGGAAAGTGGGGGTAAGTGAACCCTTGCCCCCCTTTGCGGGCGCCTGTGACTTCTACATTCTTCACTACCTTGTGTTGATTTGTCGTCTCGAGCTAATCTAGTCTTCCACGGGCGGACAGTAAGGATATATCCGTTATAATAATATCATTATAATTTTCAAAATTAGGTAGAAACGTAGAAAAATATGAAGGGAGGGAAAAACTAAAGGAAAAGTATGCAAGTTATCATAAGCCTACTTTTAAAGTAAAATCAATGTAGAGAGAGTTATAAAGTACACAAACAATAGTTACAATGTATCATGTCGTTTATTACTTTATTGTTGTTATTGTTCTCGCGGAATCAACTCTTCCAGCTTAATTTTGAAACTATTGTTAACTTCTTGTAAGAAGAAATGAAACTTGACAAAGTAAAGAAAACTATCATGAATGGCAGGTGGAAGATAAGAGATTCATTGTTGAAGATTTTTATGTTGAAATTATGGTAACACTAAAGGCAAAAGAGATGGAGGTCTCTAAACGCAAAATATAATAAAACTCTGCAAGTAAATAACTTCAAAGAAGAAAAAACAGACACAGAAATTAACAATGCATCATCACCTGTAGTCCCAACAGCTTTTAACACAAAAGAAAACAGTGTTGCTCAGTCCATATCAGCTGGCATACCACCGCTCAACCGGAGCAAGGTACGAACAGGTAGCAAACGTCAGAATGCCAAGCGTTCTTCCGAGGGGGAAGAGAATCTTGAGAAAAGTCAAGGTCGCGCGCAGTGTACCCAACGCAAGGCCCTACCTCACTTGCCGTGCACCGTGGTCAAGCACCTGCGTTTCCTTTTCTCTCCTGAGTTTTGCTTTTTAAATCGCCGAGGCGGTGGGGAAACATCACACATATACGTGCCATACTGTGCGAGTGGAATGAATCCCGCATACGCTTTGTTTTTGTACCAGAGTCACGCACGCTAGGCTAACGCAGTTGGGAAATGTGGCTAATCTACACTAGCAGAAAACGTTACTCCTGGGCGTCCGATGTGACAGTGCCGTACTAAGAACATCAATGAGCGACGGAATTTAATTTACTAATAAATAATACCCCACCTTCCAACAAAAATTAGTTAATACAGGCATCGAAGATACTAATAGATTTGAGAGTGGTATTTGAAAAATGTTGTCCTCCTTCGTGGCCGTGCGGTCTAATGCGCTGTGCTTTGGGCTCAGACTGCGGGGCGGCATGGGTTCGAGTTCGCCTGGGTTCAATCTCTGGTGTACAGGGCCGGTGGCAACCCACCATCGTGAGGAAATTGGGGAGCTACGAGTGAGTAGCGTAACCCGGTCTCTGAAATCTCCTACAACGGCTGGGGGTTCGACGTGCTGACCACACGTCACCCCATTACCGGTTGAAGATCTCCACACCGCTAGGTAGGATTGTGGGAGGGAGACTGGCAGCCGGGAGATAGGCACAGGCCCTTTCGAGGGTTGTCGAGCCATGGGTTATTATTTATTTATTTGGAAGCTTTCCAGTGCGGAGAAAATTCTCGTTAAGTTCTTTCATATTAGTACATTATGTAAATCAGGGCCTACCGTGGTCCACATCCTACCCGTCATTGTCTTTTATGTTGCCCCGCTTTAGTTCTCATAAAAGCTTTAACTTTATTTTAAGGTATTATGTTTAGCGTAAATGTAATGTAATATAGTCCGGGATCAATTGCTCAACTAGGTACTGACCCTGCATAGAACTTTTTTTTTGACAATATCACCTCGTGCTATTTCATCGTATCATCATCACTCATTCTCATCTTCGCGATAAACCAAAAGTGGAAGAAAACTGAAGTAAAATAAACCAAATCTATCAATCAATCCTTTCCAGCGTCCTAGCGTGGTTAGCCTTTACAGGAGCATCACGTCAGGTGGATGGGTAAACGCTGCCACATCGCATGCCGCACTAAAGCCCGCTTTAGACAAAAGCATTTTCCTTAACATTAATGCCATGACCAAAATGATACCGTGTAAAGTGAAAAATCTAATGGCATTTCTTAAGGATACAACCCGTCCTATTTTCATACCATAACCAATCAGAAGCGACCTCTAGGTCACGAGTGCAGTGTAATGGCGGCCGAGTGAGATGTAAACAATGCATCACTTCACATTTTTAAAAGCCGATAACTATTCAACCGAGAGAAATAACGTTTCGTGTAAAACGTTATTAGGTACAAAACAATGGCGCTGCTTAAATACATACTTTATAACGTATACAGTACACGTATGGAAGGTAGTTGTTTAAATTGTAAACACCAGGCACTGGCTCATCTCGTACGCCTTTGGTGCTGTAAATATTATGAAACGTTCTCTGTACGGATTATGCAGGCAAAAATGCTGAGAGACGTGCTTTCGTCTAAAGCAGGCCTAAGTTGCTTCTGCGATTGATTGTTTGATTGATTTATGTTATTTTACCTCGCTTTTTGTGCCACTTTTGGCTAATTTGCGAAGATGGGATGAGTGATGACATGATGAAATTGACACACACACACATACAAACATCCATGCCGGGATTCTAACCCGGGACCCCTGGCGTCGTAGCGCGATGTGCTAACCACTCCGCCACGGGGGCCGGCTAAGTTACTTCTGCGAAGCCTACCAACTCCGTGGTCGTTGGGTATAGTTATGTCAGTATTGAAGCCAGTGCAGTTGACCTAGTACTGCATAGTAAGTCGAACCTTAACTATAGCAAGGGAGCTGTTTACGTCATTTGGGAAAGTGACACCAGACCGTGGTCTAAACTCTCTCAGGTGAGACAGGCAGCGATAAACAGGACCACGTGCAACAGTCGATCCTCTGCCCTTCCTTGCTGCTTCCATTCCAGGACGCGGAGAAATCCATTACGCAAATTGCATGCAGACGACCGCAGCTGCGGAACAATACTGCCATCTTCGCTTCCCTGCCTGTTACCTCATCGGACGAAGGAAACTTTTCAGCCCCTTCGTGATTCTGCGGATAGCGTACCATGCCGTGTAACCGCAAATACTTGGTTCGTATCAGTCTTAGGTCAGTTTTAGACGGAAGAATTTCATTTAGCATTTTTGCTAGCATAAATGCTACGTAAATGCTTCCAAAAAGCTTATAGCAGAAAGTACTTTACACGCAAGTATTTCATGTAACTTTTCGGCTACCTTTTGCGATTACAATGTGTAACATATACAGCACGAAAGGCACGTTGAGTTACACCATCTATGATGTGTGTAGGGTGTTCACAATTGAAACAACTAAAATATTCTTCCATACGTGCACAGTGAATGTTGTAAAGTATCTATTTATGGGCCCGACCCTGTGGCCGAGTGGTTAGCACATCGCGCTGCGGCGCCAAGGGTCCCGGGTTCGAATCCCGGTCGGGCTTGGTTGTTTGTGAATGTCCATTCATCAATTTCATCACTCATCCCCATCTTCGCAAATTAGCCAAGAGGCACAAAACGCGAAGTAAAATAAACTAAATCAATCAATCTATTTATGGAACGCCATTGTTTTGCACATAATATTGTTTTATATGAAACGTTATTCCTCTCGGTTGAATAGTTATCGGCTTTTAAAAATTTGATGTGATATTCTCACCACCAAAATAATTTATTCATTCACTTTAAAAAAATGTCTAGAATAGTTTGCTGCCTCCAGTCGATAAGAATGATGATCTTGACTATTATTCCCCGCATGGGTGCTAGGGATGGCAATTTTTTTTAAAAAAAGTTTTTCGATTGTCGAAAATGAAATTTTTCCTTTTTCGCCTTTTCAAAAAAAAATAGTTTTCCCAAAAAAATTTCGTTTCTCAATTTTCGAAAAAAAAATTCGTTTCTAGTTTTTCGAATTCTTTTTCGTACTTCCAGTTTTAGTTTTCGAAAAGATATTTTTCGATTTTGAATTCTTCAAAAAAAAAAAAAAAAAAAGTGGCCATCTCTAGCGTTAACCCCGGCAACAATACAGTAACAAATGAAAGCTTTAAGCTCATATTCAATATAATGGTAGAAGTGTTTGAATTGATTGATTGATTGATTTGGTGTTTTAAGTCCACTTTATGCTCAGAAAGGCTAATCGGAACTGGACCTACAGTTTAAAGTGGGATCCGAACCACTATGTGCCCCCACCGAGTATCGAACCGGGTACCCCTTGATTACAAGGCGATAGAAGCGTTCGAAATCGAAACTGTTAGGTGGGAGAACGTTAGCTAGAACCGTTTGAGGCTAACTGACAGATTGCTAAGTACACTTCGAGCACTGGAAATGTAATGAATATACTGCTCGGAAATGAATGACATGGAACGTATGAAAAAGAAATACACAGGTATCAATGAAAATTCTATAAGGTCTACACCAGGGTGCGAATTACTGGGTGGTGCCATGGTTCTTCCCTCTCCATACTAATGGTGATTTTATCACCACTGACCATAAACTTCTTTATGAAAGAAGTATAGTTTCGTGCTTGCGAACGTCATAAGTGCAACTGCTTACATGACATGACGTAACTAGGGTCAAACTGGCAGTATGTGCGTAGATTGTGGAGAAATGATCAACAATATTTTATGTAGCCTATTTGTTATTATTGGCTAAAAAAAAGTAAACGATTAATAAATTAATGAAAAGAGTTTAGAAGACGAGAAAAGCTAAATCAATTCGAAGCTTCTCATTCCATTTTTACACTCAATTCTTGCACAAGAAACAGCTGATGAACAGTTTTCGGTTATTCATATATTGTGGAGAAATGATCAACAATATTTTATGTAGCCTATTTGTTATTATTGGCTAAAAAAAAGTAATCGATTAATAAATTAATAAAAAGAGTTTAGAAGACGAGAAAAGCTAAATCAATTCGAAGCTTCTCATTCCATTTTTACACTCAATTCTTGCACAAGAAACAGCTGATGAACAGTTTTCGGTTATTCATATATGCATCAAGATCCAACAATAGGATGTAATTTAGTGTTTTTTTGCGTGTCTATACTGTTTGTTTTTTACACACATACAACGTTAAGTCTTCAACTAAAAAGGTAAAGTTCTCCCCTGTGCTTAGCACCACGCCATGAAGGCGTATAGGGGTGGGAGGTAACGCCTCACACTTTCTTGATCCGGTCGTGAGTGGGGGTGATGTGATCAGCATCACGCCCCTGACCGCCTTTAACCCCCAGGGTAAAAACACTAGTCTTCAACTAGTGAATTTAATTTTACTTTAAATAACAATTATATGCACTTATTTCGCCTGCTATATTGTAAACTGGCGTATCCGGGAGGGGCGGGGAGTTTCCTATGTTCCGCATTCCTAAGGAAGAAAGAACATCAAGTGACCAACAGATGTCAAAATATTTGGTCGACTTCTAAAATAGATGTAACTCTCTCTCCTATTAATTTCATTAAATTAAATGGCTATGATATATTAATTTAATTTAAATGTTGATTTTCATTAAAAAAGTTATTTTTTTGTAGAACAAGATGCACATGCAATAACAAACAATTCGTGAAAAATATTTTTAAAATCCGTCTATAACAACATGAGAAGATAATTCTTGGGAGAGAAATTGTTTGTTACGAAATGTTCTGATTATTGTTAATAATAAAACTAATATGCATTTCCTATTTAATTCTGAATCCAGCAATTGATCGCATAGTTCTCCTCCACGTTACAAAAATCGCACACTGCTCTTCATTGCTTATGGATTACCCTGAAATAATATATTAAATAGACACGTGACAGCATTGTAGGTGTTACACCCGCCGCAAAATGACTTCAGACCTCATAACAAAAGCACAAAAATGACAGAAAATTCATGTGAAAAGCTATTATTAAGCTATTAGGTACAGCAAAAAAATGCATACGGAGTCATGTTGCCTTTATTTTTGAGAACCATTTGGATGCGCTTGGGCATGGAATCACGAAGACTTCGGAAGTAATTTAAGTCCTAAAAATGAGATTCAACTTCCCATTGTTAGAAAGGTTTCCATGGAAACGAAGCCTAAATATTGGACATGGAATGAAATTTTCTACGGAATCCGATAGAAGGCATCGAGCTGAATCAATTGCGCGTAAAATCATTTCTCTATGTTTTTTTTAATATATAAATGTATATTTGGTTGTAGCTTTGCTGCTATGCACCAGTTAAATTTGTTTTACATTTCATAATTTTATAATACAATATTTTCTCTCACAATATAGTTGGTAAGTACATATATTATTTTCTTCGTTGGGTTCCTCAAAGGTGTTGACAAGGCGTATGGGACATTATATCCTGCTTCTTTTAGGTCTCTAAAGAAATAATCACACGTAGTTGCATTAAGATGACATTCAAATATAATATGATCATGTGTTCCTTCAGTTGCACCACACTGACAGATTGGGGATTGAACAATCTTCCTAGTGTACAAGTCTTTAGGGGCTAGGGTGTAATTTAGCCGACATCTAAGAAGACTTGTTAAAGAGTTTCTTGAAAGGTTAATGTCTTGATACCAAGGTTCTTTAGGTATAATTGGTTGAATTGAATAATATTTTTTTCCATTTGTCTTCCCTGTAATTGTCCATTGTTTCTGCCAACTTTTCAACAATTCTGTTTTAGCATGTGACTCTAGCGCTTGTGCAGAAAATTTAATCCGAATTAGCAAACGGAAATATGGGCGTTTGAAATTAGGTAATTGTTTATTTCAAATCATCTCCATGGAAAAACAACAATGGCTAAAAATGAGATTCAAGTTTCCATTGTTAGAAAGGTTTCCATGGAACTAAACCTAAATATTGGACATGGAATGATTTTTTTTTACGGAATCTGAAGTAATAGCTTTTCAAATGAATTTTCTGTATTTTTGTGCTTTTTGTTATGAGGTCCGAGGTCATTTTGGGGCGGGGTGGTGTAAGATAGCTTCGAACATCAAAAAGCATAATTCTCACAAGTCTCGCTCGCCACAAACTCCCTCCGTGGCTCTTGCAAGAAATGCAGCTCCTGCTTTTTCCGTCTTTCTTCTCACACGAGTCACCTTGGCCTTATTTGAAAGAAGAGCTCGTGAAACTTTCTGCATCTAGCTCCCAGAGTGGAAACTGGACGGTGCTTGGCAGTGCTGCAGTTTCTTCCGAGGGGAATTCCTGGGTGAGAGCGCAGAAAGGAAGAACCACAGCGAGTTGACAGTCGCGAGCAAAAGCACTTTTCACTGTCACTTTCCCTTTCACGGATATGAATAAAATAGTTTTGCATATTGTTTGGAAGTTAGGAGTTCCTTCGAAGTCTAAAGTCGTACCTTGGAATGTTTCGAGAACGAGATCTTCCTTGGCTAGAATGCCACTACTTGAAAACAACACAATATTAGTGTTATCGGTATCGGACGAAATTTATTTGCACAGATACGTTTCCTGCATTTTGGTCTTCTACGAGATCCAAGAAATTATGAAAAATTCGAAGTTTATTTATATTTTGCACCAGTTTTGTGTGAAAACACTGAATTTTGTGATAACATACCATGTAATTTGAAATTCTTGAATATTTTAAAGCAAAAAATGTTGGTAAATTGATGCATATCATTGGAGTGAAATACTTACAAACAAATATTGATCAATATTTTGAAAAAAATTTCCATTACACAATTTTCGGTATCGGTGGGTATCGGTTCAAAGTGGAATCGGCTCAGGCATACACAATATAGATTGATTGATTGAATTGGCGTTTTAAGTCCACTTTATCCACAGCAAGGTTATTGGGACGAGACATACAGTTTAAAGTGGGAACCGAACCATTGGACCCCTTGATTACAAGGCGACGACGCTACCACTGCGCCATCGGGGAGGCCCTACACAATATAGAATATGTAGCGTTCGGAAGATGTCTGACACGTAACAATTCTAGTTTTGTTTTCAACTTCTCGCTCGAAATAGGAAAAAATAGAAGAAATGTTGACAGCGAAGGGTAAACAACCCTCGTTTTATGGATGTTAGGAAACTTCCCTGCAGGCTAAATCACTACCACATACTGTAAAAAGGATTCACATTCTTGGGTGTGTGTTTCGATTACAAAGAAGTTTTACTATGTAGAGTAGGATGTATAAATATTACCAGCCAAATTGTCCTCGATGTAACGGTTATTTTTTCTCTTATAACGCACAGTCACCAGCATTAACAATGGGAAACCTAGATCCTGAAATGCTCGCTTCTCTCTGTGTATTGCCTAACTCTACGAAGTTTGCAATGGCAAATCTACCACCGCCATGGTATGTAATTCTGGATTTGCTCTGATGACATTGTGTGAACTGGAGGATGAACAATTTACCTTGCAGTATTCATGCA
This sequence comes from Lepisma saccharinum, assembly GCF_977018435.1. Taxonomy (NCBI): domain Eukaryota; kingdom Metazoa; phylum Arthropoda; class Insecta; order Zygentoma; family Lepismatidae; genus Lepisma; species Lepisma saccharinum. Next base: position 28,436,732 of record NC_139236.1, read on the forward strand.
TTCTACCAGTATATCCCAAGTGGTCCAGTTCGTAAGACGCCTCACAGCCACGCGGGAGACCAGAGTTCGATTCCTGGTGTGGGCGATCTCAAGTGGGAATTTTTCCGACAATGTCCATGCATACAGTGGCTCTGGGGTTCGTCCAGCCTCAGAAAAATGTGTATCTTGAGGTTAGGGTGGCTGGAGAGTGATGCCGATCATATCCACAAGATGGCCGAAATTGTGATACCTACCTCCTCCAATTGTGCCATCATGACCCGTTGCGATGCACAGGGGAAAGCTTTATCTATATCTTATACAATGTTAGGGAAACAAGCACTTGTCGATAACGAACTCTCTAACATTCTTAAACCTGTAGGTTTATGGCTGCAGCAACACAAGCCTTCAATCTCTCCCTATCTTGGACAAGACCAATCTTTCCATTCTTACCGATTTCCTTTAGGTCCATATCAACGTTATCCCTGCATTCTCTCTTGGCCTTCCAGCAGGTCTCTTACCATCAGGTTTCCCAACAAGAATCCTGTAAACTCTTCTTTCCTCTCCCATTCGTGCCACATGGCCTGCCCACATAAGTCTTCACTTCTCGATAAAACAGAAATTTAATATACTATGATAAGGATATACCTACACAGGTAGTTTGTGACAAGAAACAGTAGTATTCGAAACTTACCCCGGTGCCTAGCTGACAACATAATTACATGTATTGAACAAAAATTGTATCCAAGAATCACTGGCGTACCAAGGAATTTTGTAAGAGGGGGATTTCGTGCATTTGAGGTCCGTACTTCTAGAAAACGTGGACCAAAAGAGTGGGTTATCAATTACCAAATCAGATGAGGACCCTTCCTTGCAAAAAAGACAAAAAAAGTCTAGTCCAAAGTCCTAAATTTTCAGAACACTTCTTCATCCAATGGAAGAACGCAGTTAATCTGAGCAAAATCCAGTGATTCGAACAAGTGTTCTGTGGTTATCAGCCAGGTTAATTCCATGTTAACGTCAAACGTTTCGAGCGCATCAGGATCATTCCCTGACGAGAACAACAATATATGTGCTTGAAACGTTTGACGCTAACATCGAATTAACCTTGCTGATAACCCGCTAATCACATCGCCAGGAAAGTTGCAATTTCTGAAATATCCCGGATGTTAGTACTGGTGTTGTTCTGGCCATGAATATGAGTCAAAGGCTCCATCACTTCACTGTAGCAGCTACGTTGAGTGATATGGATTTGCCACATGCACTATTTCTACGCGCAAGATTTCTGCACATCACCCATTCGAACAACCAATAGGATTTCTCAGAAGCCATGTGCATTTCTTTCCATTGACTTTGTTCTTGCAGAGGACACACTATAAAATCCAACCCAACTCCCGTGCGTGTGCCTTCCATCTTGTGTATGAAAAATGAAGCACAAAAAAAGAAGGTTCCGTTATGTTAGTTATTCCGTACCAGATCACGCTTGGAGAGGTCACTGGGTACGCACGGTCCTCTGAATATTCTACTGAAGGGGAAATTGTTGCCAGAGAGTGGAGCAGTTAAAGACAGCCGCGGCTCCTTTCGCGGAGAAGAAAAAGGGGACATCATCTCTTGAGTTGATCGCGATGATGATGAATTAATGAATTGAAGGATGGGACAAACACGATTGTTGTTTCATAAAGTTTGATTTGCAACCATTTTATGTGCAGATAGGTTAACCGGGACAAGATATACAGCCTAAAGTGGAATCGAAACCAGTGTGCACTGTGCCTCTATCAGGGATCGAACCCAGGACTTCTTACCACTACATCATACTATTCTTGTTAACGGAGAATAGAGCAAAATATAAATCACGAAAAGGCAAAAAATGAATATAAGACAATGACAACAGAGAGATATGAAAAAAGACAAAAATTATACAGCATGCACAGTACTGAAATTTCTTGTATTGTCGAATGGGGATCCCATCACAAGAGAGTAGTTTCTACGACTTAAGAGCCGGCCCCCGTGGCAGAGTGGTTAGCACATCGCTCTACGACGCCAGGGGTCCCGGGTTCGAAACCCGGCCTGGGTGTTTGTGAGTGTCCATTCATCAATTTCATCATATCATCACTCATCCCCATCTTCGCAATTAGCCAAAAGTGGCTGAAAAGCGAAGTAAAATAAAGCAAATCAATCAATCTACGACTTGGAGAAAACGTTCAAATCTTCCAACTAGCTGATTATGGTTGAACATCATAGGCCGCGCCAGGATAGACCTATTTATTTATTTTACCTAAAGTTTCAGATACAGTACTGAATGACTATTTTATACTGAAACGGTAACAGCAGAAAAACAACAAAAATAACAACAGCAAAACAATACTCTCACCGTTCCATAATATGGTATAGAAACCGGATGAATGCGCTGATTTATTGCGCATGCGCATGCGAGTAGTGGTCGGATATTATTGTGTGTGCAGTAGTGAAGCGATCCTTCATCCAATCCGACATTCACTGTGCAGAGCGTACTACAAGCCATGCAAAGGAGACAGATACGGATCTGAGTATTGACGTCAATCAAGTGGGCACCCGTTGTGGCGTTCAAGAACGAGGAAACACATGTAGCTAACATATACTACTCCATCCTGTTACCAAAATGTACTATAGCATCTGCTTACCATATGTTGTCACATAACTATACCTTGTATTGTTCGCAAATGTGTGTCTATTTACAGAATAATGTGGAATAAAATGCATTATTATGAGTATGAAATTGTAAACCACATTGTAGCCTATACCTAACATACAGCCTAACCCTCTAATGCTTTACAATGTAACATATCTATACCATATTGTGGAACAACATAAAAGGCCTGTTTCTATACCATATTATGGAATGGAGGGAGTAAAATATACGATGGCACAGGAAAAAATAAAATTACACATAATTGTTAAAATTTGGATGCGACTGACTCGACCAAACCTCCAGACACCGGACTTCTAACTTTAAGAAGAAAATGGTTTATTTTGCTTCATTTTGTGCCACTTTTGGCTACGATGAGGATGATATGATAACATTCATGAAAGGACACTCACAATGAACAACCATGCCCCTACTGGGAACCTGGGAACCCTGTCATCGAAGCGCTCTGTGCTAACCACTCCGCCACGGAGATCAGTCACACGTTGTCTGGAAACAGTATAAGAACACTTTGCCTGAAGCTTCGACCAACGCTGTAACTAAGAACATAAGTTCAAAAATACTTTCAACTTTCCTTAAGCACAATACAAAAAAAAAAAAAAAATGTTTGAGGCAAGTGGCAATCATGGGAAACTATCACGCCATACTAGCTAGCATCAAAACCCGGACCTTTCGCAACTGAAATTACCGTTTCTAGGTTTCCCCCTTCGGGCTCCTGTGACGAAAGGTCCTTAATTCCCCCCTTCCCCCTCTCGTCGTTAGGAATGAGCCATGTTCTCTTTGCAAAGCGATTGCTTCTTTATGCTTCCAATAACCAGAACTTTCTCTAGCGAATAACATGTACACCCAACGGCAAAAGAAACGGTGGGCGAATAATCCATCACTATTTACATTCGATCTGACTCTAATAAAAATAAATATACAATCTTAGGGATTGATACGATTACACAGTGTGTTGCTAATGAATTGAAATAATGACGTCAATAAGCAGAGGGCAATGCCTGCTTCGAACCAACATAGTTTCATTCCTTAAAACAAAACAGGATGTAGAATAAAAGAGTAATGAAAACAGCGGTGGACAATTTGCCTACCATTATCTTTGCCGTTGACTGTACTATGTCATTGTAGAACAGAACGCTTCATTGCACTGGCTTAGCAGATGTTGTACCGGAAAAAAAATAAGTGTGTGCTCACGACATAAATTAGGGGCGTAGCCAGGATTTTTTTCGGAGGGGTCAAATTTCTTAGTGTACTTAAATAACACCATGCAATGTACCTGTCACAATTGGTGAGCGATTACTGAATTTATAACAGAGCTGCTACTCTTCAACTAACCTTTAATAAGGGGTGTCTCAAAAATATTTTAGTTTTTAAAACTATTAAAACAAATACTTAAATTTTTTGTATAAAGATAAATTTATTACCAAAAGAAAGCTTAAACATTAAATTTTTATTTGTGGAAAAGAGTTTTGGACAAATGGTGACCGTTTATGTTTTCACATTCAATTATTCTTGAACTAAAGTTTTCGATCACTCGCATTGCACGAGGAATAGCATTGATTTCATCTGTAATTCTTTGCTTCAATTCTCTCAAATTTTGTGGCATTGGGGTGTATACCTTACTCTTAAGGTAACCCCATAAGAAAAAAAATCTGCTGGTGTCAAATCGGGACTTCTGGGTGGCCAGTTAATGACCCCATATGTTATTGTAACCACTGAAGCGATCTCTCATTGTTCTACAGAACTCTAATCGATTTGCAGGATCTTGTGGTTTTAATTTATTGTATAATAACAATTTTGTATGGGTGGAAATGCATATCCTTGCGAACAATGCGATAAACTGTCGACTTATGCAAATGTAAAGAAGCTGCACGAAATCTTAACGATTGGCGAAGATCCTCACTAACAGACTGGCGCACACGGTCAACGTTTCTGTTCGATGTTGATGACCTTGGAAGGTTTACTCGTCATAGTGTTTCCAGTGTTTTCAAACTTTCTCACCAAATATTTAATTAAATTTGCGCTTGGGACGTTTCTCATTCCTGCCAGGTTATAATGATGCCTGGTACAAACGACACACAACAACAAAAGAATCGAATTCTGGACTTTTGATTACAAATCGAGGACGTTGACCTTACCTCATCGTCTCTCGCAGCCATTATCTTCCCTTCAAGTTGTTCTACAGTTGTCCTGACGATCGTGAGTCAACAATGAGCCTTTGGAACTTACACCAGGGTTTGAACCCGGAACGGTTCGAACAGCTCGAGAGCGCTTATTGTCTTGCTCCGCGGATGGGTCTATATATATATAATTTTTTTCCTAAATCTAACAAAAACTATCAGTCAGCTATCCTTTTGTGTAGCCATCGGAGAAGGAACGAAACGTTTCATGCTTCTCGCTGAGTGTTCTGTTAGTAATATAAATAATATTTTAAATAGAACAAGGTGCTTTTAGACGATTTTTTTGTTAACAAGTATTTTATGCAATTCCAAGCAGTTAAATGTCGATTAATTCCCTCAAGTTCTTCATAGATTACAAAAGGATAACAACAATCCTGAATTAATTATCCAGAATCTGGAAAGAACACACATTTTTGCTAAATAAACAAATACGTGCGAAAATTGAAGGTTCCTTTTATGTGTGTGTTTTTTGCAGAACTGTTTGATTTTGTCGATCTCTGACACTAAATAAACTGTAGTTGCAGACATAGAAAATGACTTTTTGCTGCAGACGCACAGAAACAAATACACATATGATGAAGTTTTCTCGGGAAATAAGCCAGGTGATTTCCGGATTGGCTTCCGAGCTTTCTTCACCTAGGATTCAATCCCTGATGATGAGAGTGACGTTAGCTCTAGAAAGCTCGAAAGCCTATCCGGAAATCACCTGGTTGATTGCCCGAGAAAACCTCTTCTTATTCGTCGCCAGGAAAGCTCAAGAAATATTTAAATACACATATGTTCGTATTTACTGCTCATCTCGGTTATTATCACAGCATAAGTACAGTCGGAGACAATTATGGGTTCTAAAAATCCCATTGACTTCCAATAGAATAGTTACAACTCAGAAGTGTCCATGACTGTACAAGTCCACGATCTATCTACGGATGTAAGGGGTGACTTTCTGGAGACATCCATATGGTCCCTGGACTGCATTTTGTGCAGACTAATGAGGCTCTGGTGTCTGGACTCAAAGCGAGTATAATCTTCTGTGGAGCTGGTATTATCTTATCACTATTCATTTTCGCGATTAACCACAAATTGCAGAAAAGCGGAGGAAAATAAATCAAACTATCTGTAACCAAACTCAAACCAATAACCATTGGCAACACTGAGTTTGCCCTACAGCAAGCTGGACCAAAGTGTCTATACTCTATTCCTGGAATCTCTGAGTAAACCGCGCATAACAGTAGAAAAGGGAAGGAAGCGAGTGTGCGGAGCAATTAGCACACGCTGCTGCGAAGGTTTGGAGCTTTTCCCCTCCACGAAAATACCGTTCCATCGCACGTGTTCATTGGTCGAGACCCAATGAGACTTGCTTTCGTTCGCCTGCTCCAGAGATCTCCGGGACAGAGTATACACGATTTTGTTGATGGATTTGTTGCTTGGGTTGTTGAGTTGGTGTTTTAAGTTCACTTTATGCACAGTAAGGCTAATCGGGATTACATCTACAGTTTAAAGTGGGATCCTTGTAGCTTGGGCGCCACCGTGCTGATGTCACACCACATCTCATCAGCCCCGAGATAGAAACTAGGGATGGCCAAACGGATCCAAAAGTTACGGATCTGGATCCGGATTCAAAAATTCCGGATCCCAAAGTTCCGGATCTGTATCCGGATCCGAGAGTTCAGGATTTGGAAATTTCGGATCCGGATCCGGGTCTGAAAGTTTCGGATCTGGATCCGGATACGAAAGTTCCGGGTCCCAAAGTTTCGGATCTGGATCCGGATCCGAAAATCCGGATCCGGATCCCCCTGAACTATCTCAATCCCATCATAATATTACCACACCTTAAAAGGTATTATGATCTTCGATTACAAAGAAATTTTTCATTAGTTAGTCCTACAAGAATTTTTTTCAAGTGTTGTTCCTAAAATACTTTGCTACGCATCGGCTAACACACTCGTGCGCAAAAATAATCTTACTTGTTTAACATAAAATGTCAGAGGTGATTTTGTAAATGCCATTGAAACGAATATGTATTCATTCGAATGTATTGGAAATGAAAACACTCATAAATGTGAGACATTCCATTCCAGGATGAAACCTTTAACACACATAAGAAGATAGAAATGTTATACAAATATTATACAATTGTTCTACAGTTACAGCTTTACAAATTAAAATAAAACATAATATATGCAGTGTTATATAATTACAAAGTGTAATACTAACAAGGGAGGTTATCTAAGTGTCCCCCTCCGATTTCCACGAAACTTGGCAGGCGTATAGTCGGGCCCAAAGGAAGAAATACGTGATTTTTTGTTTCAGCTAAAGAACGGTTTTAGGGTTAAAACCCCCTCAAATGTCAAGATGAGGACAAATTGAAGTGAGGATCTGACCCCTGTGTTCCCATCCGATTTTCATGAAACGTGGCAGGTGTATAGAGGGGCCCAAAGGAAGAAATACAGGTTTTTTGTTTCAGCTAAAAACTGTTTTAGGGGGCAAAATCCCCTCAAATGTGAAAATGAGGACAAATTGAAGTAAGGATCTGACCCCTGTGTCCCCCTCCGATTTTCATGAAACTTCGCAGGTGTATAGAGGGGCCCAAAGGAAGAAATACGTGTTTTTTTGTTTCGGCTAAGAAACTGTTTTAGGGGGCAAAAGCCGCCTCAAATGTCAAGATGAGGAAATTGACGTGGGGATCATCTGACCCCTGTGTCTCCCTCCGATTCCCATGAAATTTGACAGGTGTATAGAGAGGCCCTATGCCCTCTGTTTCTTCCTATGCCATATTTACGTGGTTTCGGGGTCAGATCCCCACTTCAATTTCTCCTCATCTTGACATTTGAGGAGGAGGGGGGCTCTATACAAATGCCAAGTTTCATTGAAATCGGAGGGGGAGACTGTGTGACTGAATGAAACACCCTCCCTTGCCCGGGAAGACAAATGCTACCACTACCTAGATAGAGGCGGCAAAATCTCCCTCGGACAAGCGAAATAGCGTTACGGTCCAGGTTAAGTTCGTGTGTAGGAACCGGTGACCAACAGTGCATAGTAATAAGCCATATCGAATAAAAACAAAGACATATGTACTTTCAAATTACCACCTCTTTACCTGTAGCCGGGAAGCGGCTAGCTGCATACCTGAAAATCACGGGTAGCGACATGTATACGAAAATGATATAGCCCAAAATTAACATGAAAATAAAAAGTATATTCTATTTGTAACCAACAAAAATGGAATCATTACAGGTCCCCTCACTTGCACTCTCACATTCTCTCTCAGATTCAATCCTCATGGGGTTATCGACATTAGAAATTATACATGACATGTACAGGTTTTATGACGACAAGCCCTAATTATTGCATTCTCAATTAATTATATCTTACTTTTTGTCTAATCAGGTCATTTGTGATTTTGCTCCAGTGCTACTTAAATCCTAGCCAGCCCTTACTTAAGTTCACCTTTTGTTTTTAAAAAAAGAAACTAGTCGGCGCGGTGACCATACATTACTTGACCAGTATAAACAAAGGCGTCTCAACGGCAATTACATTCACGTGGGCGGACGTTTTCCTTTTACAAGACCTCACGTGGTTCAAACATAACAAATAACCTCCGTTGAGTGACGCAAACATGTACTCTCTAGCAGGCGGGACTTAAACACTTCGCCGCGACGAGCAATTCACATTACCAGGCAAATACTTTAACAAATAATCACATATGCGACCGGACATAGCTAGCAGCGACACAGCGCTGACACATAAAAATGAACAAACCTCAAGTAGAATATGCAATTAAGCGGGCGGCGCTTTACTCTAATAGTACGCACTTTAAAAAAATACAAAGGAGCACAAACAACAATGAATTTAAGATCATAAAAAAAAATATCACAAGGAATAAGAAAAATTGACCTGAGACGAATAGATTACAAATGACAAGCGCGACGGGAGTTTTGATGTAAAATTTCGAGTTGAGTGGGCGTTTTCCAAATGTCGACGAATTTCAAGGGCGTTCTTTAAATCAATCGGGCCGTCACGTGTTAAGGTTCACACAGATGAATACTTTACCATCTCTCAGCTCCCGGGGTGCATCCTGGCGTCTTTATGGGCGATTGAAAACACATAGTATCCACGCGAAAGGTTTCTTTGATCGCGACGATGAAGATGCGAAAAGGATCCAAACACCTAGTTCCCCGGCTCCTCTTCCTCTCGGGATCGGTGGATCTCCGTGGTATGACGCGGTTCGGACGTCGCATCTGAGCGGTCGTTGTAGGCGTCGTCGGGGCGTCAACATCTCTCTCTACGTCTCTCTGTCGCGGCTGGTAAGCGTCGTCGGGACGTCAACGTGGTGGATGGTAGGCATCGTCGGCGTATCAATAGGGCGGCGTTCGACGTTCTCTCTCTCTCCATGGCGGCGGATAGGCATCATGGGCGTATCAATGGGGCGGCGTTCGACGTTCTCTCTCTCTCTCCATGGCGGCGGATAGGCATCATGGGCGTATCAATGGGGCGGCGTTCGACGTTCTCTCTCTCTCCATGGCGGCGGATAGGCATCGTCGGCGTAGCTTCTTCTGACATCAGGCGAATCGACGTAACGCCCTCATCTCCTTTCTTCCTCTAGCCCGCCATAGTTTCCGGTGTTCCTTGTTTCTCAAAAATTATAAATGGCGTAAGGTAATCACGGAAACACGTTTCGCTTCAACTTCCCCCAGCGGTTGAGGTAGGCGCACTCGTGTAGACTTACTGCCTATCACACGCACTGATGTTCGCACAACACAACAAAGTCCACTGTACACGAGAGGTAGCGCAAAGGTGCTCTCGTTCCAAGAATCGCGGCAAAAACTGTATATGGAGAGGTAGCTCGGAGCTGCTCTCGCTACAAGGATCGCGGTAAGACTGTGTGTCGAAAAACCATGTCCTTCGTTTTATTTAGATTTTGAAAAACGACGCTATGCGCACGTTGGAGTGACGCTTCCGAAGGGGTCAGTCCACTTTGCTCTATTGTCTCCAAACTAGGACGTACCGTGTCCGAAGTTGACTTGCGCGGATTAAGCTTCCGCCTGGCTGTCGCCCATAGCTCAACTGCAATCGCTGTCCACAAACTGATCAATTAGAACCGATTTGATCTGGCGTCCGTAATTGTCGCTTGATCGTGACGAAACTCCACATATCCGTCCTTGCACACATGCCGCTGCGCTGGTATAAGTTTCACATGAATCTGACCGTTGGAAACCGAGATATTTAAATGTTTGTCATTACGGTCGAATTTCCTAAGCTTTAGACGCATAGCGTGACCCTTCAGGTGCTCGCCCTTAACACAAGCGGATGTCTCGTTCCTCCCGTCGGCTTGGCAAAAATCAAACATGTAATCTCACAAATTAAAACACTTAACACTTTGAATCAACTCGTCTTTTTACTGCTACATACATGAATAATAATGATAATAATAATGACGGTAAATCTGACTGTCACAACCTCGCCCTTCTTCTTCTTCCAAGGATTTCGTAAGCGTGAAAAATTCGCTCTACACAGGGACAGAATTTTTTTGTTACAAATCCTTGAACACTCTGTATATAAAAATTGGCAAACAAATATATGAACACCCTGTATATAAATTGACAAACAAATACATGAACACCCTGTATATAAACATAATATGGAGAGTATGTACACAAAACAAGAACAAGATGTGAGCATTTACGTGTCAGCTCGCATTCTTACGTCGCTCTCTCTTTCGTATCTGGGCGAACCGTGTCTCGAATTTGGCCTGTTCGTGTCTCTCGCTGGGCTCCATGGGATTCTCGCTCCACGGCGTCCTGCATCTGAACGGGCGTCTTCGTTGCGGTGAAGGTGGATCTTGCAGCTGGCGGTTCCTTTCAGCCCCTGGAGCGTGGTGGTTGCTCGGGGGTGGTGACGTAGCGTCTTCTCTTCGAAGGGGGCGGGGCGTTTCTGGAGCTCGCTGGTCGCTTTCGCCGTTCGAGCAAGTGGCGACGTCGGCTGCCGGTGGTGATGTCACTCGGGTCTCCCGCGACGATTGTGAAGTGCCGCTGCTAGTTATGCTCAGTTCACGCACTTTCATCTCGAGGTCCTCAATCGGTTCGGAGTTTCCTTCGGCTCGAACTGTAACTTCCATCGCTTGTCGCCCCAGGGTGTCTATGCCACGGTCACATGTCGCTTCCAGCTGCACGCATTGTCGGGCCATCTGCTGCATATCTTCCTCTTGATCGCGCACGCTCTGAGACAGTGTTGCCATCTGGTTTTCTTGCCGGTTGAACCGCGCTTTGGTTTCGGCGATCTTGGTTTCGACTCGGGATTCGCATTCCTGTACCCGCGTGACGAGTTGCTGCGTAATCACCTCCCCGGAAGTACGGATGGTCTCCTGGAGGCGGTCTTCCGTCACTTGCATCTGGGTGCTGATGACCTCTATCTTGGCTTCCAGCGAGGCTTCGATTCCGCTTCGCGTGACTTCCATCATTGATTCTAGCGAAGCTTCAATTCCGCTTCTCATGGCTTCCATCTTTGATTCTATCCGCAGTAGGATCTCGATGATCTGTTGGGAGTTGGTACCACTGAGGCTAGCTGCTTCGTCGACCCGTTCTGCACCTACCGGAGAAACCTGTTGCGCGCTGGTCTCATTGGCTTGCCCCCCGCTGTTCGGTAGACTGGTTTCTTCTCGCGGACTTAACGGGACATCGCACCGGGAGCAAACGAGGCTAGCTGTGCCGACGTTTTCACTTTCTGGGAACTCCTCGCTGCAGACATCGCAAATCACCCTTACGTCACTCATGTTCAAGTTCTCGATGCGGCGGTTGCGCAATCTCATGAAATCAAAAATTCAACCCTCGGTCGATTCTCAATGCTCGCTGACAAGCGTAAACGTGAGCGCTCACAATATATACCAATATATATTTAAACAATTCACAAACGAAAAAAGATAAGGGCGGTCGATTCCCCCTTTGCCAGAACCCAACTTAACGCCTAATGCCATATGCCAAACAAATAAAATTTAAAAATGCCTAACGCCTTAAGTAGCTGCCCTACTACCTTGACAAAAATAAACGCCTAATGTCTCAATTACCACCTCACGTCAAAATAAAACAATAAAATCTCACAATGAAACACAGTTACATGACACCAAAATACGCCTGACGTAGCCCTTAAAAAAACGACATATACCTCTGCACTGAGGGTGCTTTCGATTTAAAAATATACCGGTCCCTGTGTTCGCGGCGCCAAAAGTTGTATGATTGAATGAAACACCCTCCCTTGCCCGGGAAGACAAATGCTACCACTACCTAGATAGAGGCGGCAAAATCTCCCTCGGACAAGCGAAATAGCGTTACGGTCCAGGTTAAGTTCGTGTGTAGGAACCGGTGACCAACAGTGCATAGTAATAAGCCATATCGAATAAAAACAAAGACATATGTACTTTCAAATTACCACCTCTTTACCTGTAGCCGGGAAGCGGCTAGCTGCATACCTGAAAATCACGGGTAGCGACATGTATACGAAAATGATATAGCCCAAAATTAACATGAAAATAAAAAGTATATTCTATTTGTAACCAACAAAAATGGAATCATTACAGGTCCCCTCACTTGCACTCTCACATTCTCTCTCAGATTCAATCCTCATGGGGTTATCGACATTAGAAATTATACATGACATGTACAGGTTTTATGACGACAAGCCCTAATTATTGCATTCTCAATTAATTATATCTTACTTTTTGTCTAATCAGGTCATTTGTGATTTTGCTCCAGTGCTACTTAAATCCTAGCCAGCCCTTACTTAAGTTCACCTTTTGTTTTTAAAAAAAGAAACTAGTCGGCGCGGTGACCATACATTACTTGACCAGTATAAACAAAGGCGTCTCAACGGCAATTACATTCACGTGGGCGGACGTTTTCCTTTTACAAGACCTCACGTGGTTCAAACATAACAAATAACCTCCGTTGAGTGACGCAAACATGTACTCTCTAGCAGGCGGGACTTAAACACTTCGCCGCGACGAGCAATTCACATTACCAGGCAAATACTTTAACAAATAATCACATATGCGACCGGACATAGCTAGCAGCGACACAGCGCTGACACATAAAAATGAACAAACCTCAAGTAGAATATGCAATTAAGCGGGCGGCGCTTTACTCTAATAGTACGCACTTTAAAAAAATACAAAGGAGCACAAACAACAATGAATTTAAGATCATAAAAAAAAATATCACAAGGAATAAGAAAAATTGACCTGAGACGAATAGATTACAAATGACAAGCGCGACGGGAGTTTTGATGTAAAATTTCGAGTTGAGTGGGCGTTTTCCAAATGTCGACGAATTTCAAGGGCGTTCTTTAAATCAATCGGGCCGTCACGTGTTAAGGTTCACACAGATGAATACTTTACCATCTCTCAGCTCCCGGGGTGCATCCTGGCGTCTTTATGGGCGATTGAAAACACATAGTATCCACGCGAAAGGTTTCTTTGATCGCGACGATGAAGATGCGAAAAGGATCCAAACACCTAGTTCCCCGGCTCCTCTTCCTCTCGGGATCGGTGGATCTCCGTGGTATGACGCGGTTCGGACGTCGCATCTGAGCGGTCGTTGTAGGCGTCGTCGGGGCGTCAACATCTCTCTCTACGTCTCTCTGTCGCGGCTGGTAAGCGTCGTCGGGACGTCAACGTGGTGGATGGTAGGCATCGTCGGCGTATCAATAGGGCGGCGTTCGACGTTCTCTCTCTCTCCATGGCGGCGGATAGGCATCATGGGCGTATCAATGGGGCGGCGTTCGACGTTCTCTCTCTCTCTCCATGGCGGCGGATAGGCATCATGGGCGTATCAATGGGGCGGCGTTCGACGTTCTCTCTCTCTCCATGGCGGCGGATAGGCATCGTCGGCGTAGCTTCTTCTGACATCAGGCGAATCGACGTAACGCCCTCATCTCCTTTCTTCCTCTAGCCCGCCATAGTTTCCGGTGTTCCTTGTTTCTCAAAAATTATAAATGGCGTAAGGTAATCACGGAAACACGTTTCGCTTCAACTTCCCCCAGCGGTTGAGGTAGGCGCACTCGTGTAGACTTACTGCCTATCACACGCACTGATGTTCGCACAACACAACAAAGTCCACTGTACACGAGAGGTAGCGCAAAGGTGCTCTCGTTCCAAGAATCGCGGCAAAAACTGTATATGGAGAGGTAGCTCGGAGCTGCTCTCGCTACAAGGATCGCGGTAAGACTGTGTGTCGAAAAACCATGTCCTTCGTTTTATTTAGATTTTGAAAAACGACGCTATGCGCACGTTGGAGTGACGCTTCCGAAGGGGTCAGTCCACTTTGCTCTATTGTCTCCAAACTAGGACGTACCGTGTCCGAAGTTGACTTGCGCGGATTAAGCTTCCGCCTGGCTGTCGCCCATAGCTCAACTGCAATCGCTGTCCACAAACTGATCAATTAGAACCGATTTGATCTGGCGTCCGTAATTGTCGCTTGATCGTGACGAAACTCCACATATCCGTCCTTGCACACATGCCGCTGCGCTGGTATAAGTTTCACATGAATCTGACCGTTGGAAACCGAGATATTTAAATGTTTGTCATTACGGTCGAATTTCCTAAGCTTTAGACGCATAGCGTGACCCTTCAGGTGCTCGCCCTTAACACAAGCGGATGTCTCGTTCCTCCCGTCGGCTTGGCAAAAATCAAACATGTAATCTCACAAATTAAAACACTTAACACTTTGAATCAACTCGTCTTTTTACCGCTACATACATGAATAATAATGATAATAATAATGACGGTAAATCTGACTGTCACAAGACTTAGACCTCCCTTGTAAGTGTATTAATTAATTACAAATCGCGCACGCGCGCACACACACCATATATACAGGGTGTCATTTTAATGGCGCCCACGGACCACAGATTCGTATAGAGGACATCAAAACAAACAACTTTTCTCAGTAACATTTTTCTCGTTGGTGCATCATTTCGGCGCTACAGCTGTTCAAAAAAGACCGTTTTGCCGCCTGGATGCTGGCAACCCAACACAACATTTGATCGTATCTGTGACGGCATTTCCTGCGGCGAAATAGCGCACGGCAGAGTTGCAAGGGGGACACAAATTTTGTGAAAATTTACAAACTACCAACCACATGATTAGGTGTAAAACGAAGCGAGAAACGCGTCCAGTAGACCGAACATCATAGTCTACCAGCCAGAAGGTCAGCAGTCATCTCAGGGGAAGGGGAAAGTGAACCGATGATATGAGAAATGGTAAAAACGTATTCAAAATGAAGTGTCAATTTCGGATTTTGTCTCAGCCTACATGTCAAATATCAACAACAATACATTTTATTGGACTTACAGCTTACATGTGGCTGTTTGCGCCCAGTTACATGTCAAATATTTGCAAATCTCGTAGCAAGATTGGTATCTACAGGTTTGTGTCCAGATGCCTTGTGGTACTTTTGTGCTGATAACGGAAGTATCCGAGGTTCACGTTGTTACATTACGGCTAAAACACGTACAACCACAGTAACAATCTAATTATGAATCAGTAGCGAATATACTGTCCTGTTCATAGTTGCAAACTATTACATTACATGTATATCCGGTGCATAGATAAACACAGTCGTCGGAGAGCTTGGTGCTTGTATTACTACTACTTATATCCCTGCTTTTTCAACCATTTTTGTCACTTGTCTCATAATGCACTGAATATACATTATATTATGTGTTGCTTACCTTTGGGATTTTGAGTTCTTTCATTTCTAGTATTTTGTCATCTGTTCAGTGTGTCACAGAAAACTAGTATCAGAAGGACGAAGTGGATAGACTAAATTGTAGATGCCAACTTGGTAACTAGATTTGCAAATATTTGAAATGTAAGCTGATACAAAATTCGATATGACCACTTCCACTTGAATTCTGTTTTCTTTCTACTAGTTTTCGTGTCATTTGTTTACTTCCTGTTAGGTTAAAGAACGTGTTTTGTCGTTTTCTTTTACGGTACATAATGTGGCTGATTGTAGCTATGTCATTTTTCACAGAATATGAGTGTTCCTGGCAACCCTGGAACGCATCGCTTGAGGACGAGATATGACGTCACAGATGCAATCAAATGTTGTGTGTGGTTGCCAGCATTCAGGCGGCAAAACGGTCTTTTTTGAACGACTGTAGCGCCGAAATGATGCACCAACGAGAAAAATGTTACTGAGAAAAGTTGTTTGTTTTGATGTCCTCTATACGTTTCCGTGGTCCGTGGGCGCCATTAAATTGACACCCTGTATATATATATATGTGTATTAGCAGGTAACAATATGGTATAAGCACATTCTTACTTTCCAAAGAAGCGCATGTGGGATGGCAATACGGTTCCGGATCCAGATCCAAAAGTACCAGATCCGGATCCAAAAGTACCGGATCCGGATCCCAAAGTTTTGGATCCGGATCCGAAAATTCTGGATCCGGATCTGAAAATTCCGGATCCTCGGATCCGGATCCGAAAATTTTTTGGATCCGGAACCAACCGGATCCGGACTTCGGATCCGCCAGGATCCGGATCTGGCCATCCCTAATAGAAACTCGAACATATCAATTCGACCTTCTCGATTTTTGTCTCTGACTACGATGAAGCATCTGATACAGTGCGTGCTATGTAACAGGACACCAACGAGAAACCAAAGCTTCTTAAGTGCGGGAAACAAGTGACGTACGGGTCCGTAATGTGCTATTTAAGGACAGAATCAAGATGCTACATTCAGGATTCCCACTGGATGTAAGCATAGTGTCCATAATTACGGAAAAATCTTACCTACAAAATAAGCGTCCGTACGTATTACGTGCATTATTACTAATTGGATGTTGAAGACTGGGAAATACAACACGCACAGGGAACTGAAGGCTGGAACGAAGCGCGGCCTCTTCAAGGACGTGTACAGTCACGGGCAAAAGTACTTTTAACCAGCCATCTCGTATTTTAAAGTGAGAGAAACTAATGAAGGTACAAGAACACCCACGTTAATACGTTGCTTCATCTATTAATTGTACGATGAACTCGCAATAACTCATGAAATCATAAATGTACCGCGTGGCCAGAATTAAAGTTACCCAACTCAGAGCCCTCTGTAGCCTGTTTGAGGCATCGTTGAACTCCAGAATTTGGTGAATCCACTATGGGGAAGAGGATGGCGATAAAGAAATAGTTCAATTTTCCGCCACCAGGTTGAAATATGGCGCTGTACTTCCATGATGGGTTGTAATAATGACGTAAACTGCTCCAATTGGATATGGATTTGGCTTTACCTTGCAATTTTGCAATAAACGTGAGATTATTTTCTCAACTTCCAGCCACTGCCAAATGTCTTTCTAATTAATAACTTACCTAAATCACTTAACGTGATTATTTGTACAACCCATCATGGAAGTACTAAAATCAAAGATGACGGGAGAAACTACCGTAGATTAATCTATGCAGTGAAGGTGTCAAAGAGTGTTCAGAACCGGCTCGGGAATGGATGTTCTTTCGAGTTTATTTTCATAAATTTCATCCAAATATCACTCATCCTCACTATCGCAACTATCCAAAATTGGAAGAAAAGCGACGTAAAAATAACGAAACACAATGCAAATACACAGGTCCATACACCAAGACATCATTAACATCTAAATGCTATTACATGTTTAATTTATATATTTATACAGGGTGTTCATAAAGTACCGGCACTATTAAAAAAATAACTATTTCCTGGCCACCGCGCTCTCCTGATATCACACCCTTGGATTTCTTCTTCTGGGGGTATGTCAAAGATTGTGATTACCGCACTCCTGTTCCAGATGTTGCTACTCTTCGAAGAATAATAACTGAGAGTATTCTCCGTTACTGGCGATATGATGGGGCGTGTATGGGCAGAAGTGGATTACCGCCTTGATGTTCTGAGAGCAACAAGAGGAGCGCACATTGAGGTGTATGGCATATAAACGTGGAGAGTTGTAGCTCATTTTACAATCAACAGCATTGTTCTATTGAATGTACGAGCTATGTTTTCTTTGTAATGGTACCGGGACTTTATGAACACCCTGTATATGCTTTGCGGTAGCTGACGAAAGAAAATGAGAAATGGAGTAGAAATAACAGGTTAGTTTAATTTCAAGGCTTGCTGGGTTCAGTACCCTTAGAGATTGCGCTCTTTGATTTTGCATCCTGGATGTGACCACCAACGCTATTGTATTATTGCAGCTAGACGTAAAAATTCAATTCAACGGTATACCCTCTTTCCCCACAATCAGCAATACAGTCGCTTATAGACAAAGGCTGCCACACGGAATACAGCATTGGTGTCTATTTTTTTACATCCAATTATCAGATCTATTCGAACCTATACTATATTCTGCAAATTAACAATGTTTTCAAATTTCCTTTAATTGTCTTATACAAGCACCTTTGAACAGCCATGACAATTCTATGTTTAGAAAATAATATATTTATAAATTAAATTATGCGTATGCAGTTGGAAAAAGTCGGGACAACAACTAAAAAAAATGGACTGCCGGGGCAGTTTACCCACTGTACCCCCTCGAGAATTACGTCGAATTTTCTTTTAATCGAAAGATTTCAATGTTTTACGTAATGTAAAAGTGGTTCCAGGTTTAGGAAAGCAAAAATAACAGATATTTGATGCCAAAGAATGGCCAACGTAAGTTAAAACCTGCAATTTCAGAGTATTTTCGCCGCTTTTTATTAGTAAAAACTGTTTGTATGCACACTAAAATAGCGAAAGAGAACACGTCGAAAATAACTACTAGTACCAGTACCAAACCTAACAATCCTAACCTAACTACGTAAAATTATAACTGCTGTTGTGGAAAGTCGTTTTGGGTGCTATATTCACTTGCTCAAAGCCTTCGGGCTGTTCTGCTACACGGTAAAGTAACACGCTAAGGTAACAGACTTACTTTACTTCACAATAACACATTTCGGAAAGCTAAAATCAACTGAAAACGTTCATGAACAACAAAATCTTCATAAACCAAGCAAAATATTTCACATTCTCCAGTGGGTACAGAGGGCCAAGGGTACCCGGGCCTGCAAATACATTACTTTTATTTCACACCGACTGTAATAGGATTGGAGGTGTACGGACCGATATGATACCAAGGTATTTACATGTATCTTTTCTTATTTATTTATTTTAACTGTAAAGTGGTTTTATACGATTTTTCCTTGTAATATGTCCTTCACCATTGCTATGAATCAAGACATCGTATCGTTTGGTTCTATCTACATGTACGCCTCTAGGAGTCACCTTGCGCCATAAAGCCGAGGGAGCAGAGATACATTCTGTACATTATTAACCTAGACTCTTAAGTAAGTATGACATGGGCCCTACTTTCATCCATGTAATCACTGTTATTATTGCAGCAAGATATTGCGGGTAGGTGAACCACATGGCCAATTTTGCAACAGGCATTTCAAGAATGGGTCCTACGTTGGAGCTGCGGTTGTGGCACCAGGTGAGGCGTGCCGCGGGGATATTATTTAACTTCACAATTAACAGTTTCTTTTCCGGATTAAATAATGTTCTTTGATTTATTGATATGGTTTATTTAGTACGCTTTTCTGCCACTTTTGGCTAATCGCGAAGATGAGTAATGATATGAAATTGATGAATGGACACTCACAAAGAACACCCATGCCGGGTTTCGAAGCCGGGACCCCTCGCGTTGAAGCGCACTGTGCTAACCACTCCGCCACGAAGGTCGGTGGTTTAATAATGTCACTTTGAAACTAGCCTATTCAGAATTCTATGCTTCAAAACTGTATCGTCCTAATTGGCCTTCACGATTTATTGTTCGTTTCAGACTCTGGGAGTTGAGATCTTCGATTACCTTCCCTTCTCTTATTACAGAAAACTATTCTTATATTATTTTATCATATGGAGAAAGAAATTGTGTGTAAATATTTTTTAAATACATTAGAAAGAAACTCGTATACATCAGAACAGTCGTCCCATCCGCATATGATCGACTGCGCTACTTCATCTGAATAGGGCTACACAAAGGATATCCTCTGCTTTGTTACAATTCCGTTTGGATTTTTCCACCTCGTATTGAATAAAGCGAATGTGTTTACAATGGCAAAACGAAATTCCAAGATTTACTTTTCAATTGTGGGAAGCAACGCTTGACGTGCAAATTGTTATGTTTAGCACGTAAAAGCTTTGCGTAAATGTCCCTAGGTAGGGGGATACCATCCGCCGCAGCTCCCCCACTCTGAGAAGTCACACCACCCGAAAAAAACACTAACCTAAACAGAGTAAGGAAAACTCAGAAATGCTATAGTAAACAATTGTGTTCAGTTATACATATGATTGATTTGGTTTATTTTACTTCGCTTTTCTGTCACTTTTGGCTAATGGACAAGATGAGGAGAGTATATATTATATATGAGATTACCTATATACGATGAACGCTCATGCCCAAACTGGGATTCGAACCCGGAACCCCTGGCGTCGTAGCGCGCTGTGTTAACTACTCTGTCACGGAGGTATGGAATCGTACGTCACTGTGTCCCATCTTTCATTTCACGATTTCAACATCAAACCAAGAGATAGAAAAAGGACAAAAAATAACCCAAATAAGATGAAAGTTATACGTATGGATTAAATTAGAAGCCAACAATAGACTCTTCGGTTTTGTTCTAATAATACACCCACTCACACAAGTACGTACCAGACAGCCAATCAAGAAAAACCCGCTTATCTGTCATCCACCGCTATTTCGAAACGAAAAAAGGCAGGTTCGAAGTAGTCCAACCACTTCTCACCCCCCGAGTAATCAGATCTTAATACAATTCTAAAGTGAAGTGAAGACCACAAATTCCTTGGCTTCCACACTTCGAAAACACTGCAGTCACAACACTGAACACATCGTGTAACCAATAAGGAATGGGTCTAACCAAGCAGAGAAAGGCAGCTAGTAACTCCTTTTAATTCCTTGTCGCATTGCAAAGGAGAGCAAATTCCCTCATGCCGTTGTTCCTCTTATTTCCGGAGCACAATCCAAACGCATGACGCAGCAAAAAGGCACAATAGAAGCCTAACCTTTCCTGGTGTCAATTCCTGCATCACACCATTCCAGCACGAATATCACTTCGGGGCTATTTTGAAACAAAACCGCAATCAGCTGTTTAGAAGAAAACACGGGCAGGGGGAGGAAAAAGGTAACAAGACAAGTGGGATGTGGTTCAATGCCCTTCTTTCTCGAGCAAAAGAATGCACGCACATGAACACTTTTGTCTATTTGAATACAGCTTCACTGTTATACGAATTCACTGCTGACACGATGAAGCAATTGTTGACTTGATAGTGCAGGACAGAGCAGCAGTGTCGCTCGCATATTTTCACCTTCCTAGCGCCATAACGGCCAGGATTATCGCAATACTTTTAACACAAACACTGCTTGATCCTGTGCCATTACACAAAAACATAAATATAGCATTATTTGCCACTGCACACCGCACCAATGAGAATTCACTGATGGAACATGCAATGCAAAACTTCGCCAACGACGGGTGAAACTTGCACAGGTGAAATTTTTACACATCATCCAGCTGGAGGCTGAAAAGGGCATGTTTCAGCTTGCATTTCATACGGGTACTTACTTGCATATGATCCTCCAGAAGCAGCCAAAGCTGCTACCGTTGGCCACCTCCCCGGAATACGTTACAGTCATTTTGTTAACACACACTACACACACAAAACTCGCCAACACTACCGTCGCTGGCCGCAGCAAACGAACACTTACCACGGGCAAGTGCAGGCAGAGCCATCTACCAGACCTCGTCCAAGTTATGATTTACCTTGCTCCAGCAGCTTGCAGCGTCCTTGAAAATCGAGCGTTATGTGTTAGTCAATCAAAATTCCAACGGGAATTTGACATTCGTCAGTGCTCTAGGATTTTCTTGAGCTTTGCTGAGAGCACTGACGCATAACAAATATTATTTTAACCGAGTTTTGACGAGCGGAACCTGAGTGGACTATTGACGACGCCTGCAAAATTTGGTGGGGAGGCAGGAGAGAAAGGTCCTGGAATATTTTCTGGGGGGCGGGGACATTCACATCTAATACACCGTTTTGGGGTATTTATCGAGTTATCTTGAGCATTGTGTGAATTAACGGGGGGATGCTGGGAATTTCCCTCCACAAAAATATTTTATCCCTGCAAAATAATTTTATTTTTATCCTTACCAGGTATGCCCCCCAAAAAAGGAAAATGGAATTTATAGAATGCAATATAATTTTTGTTAACTATAGAACATTCCAGAAACAATTATTTAATACTTGAAATCTTTTCATCCTACTTCGCGCCTGAAGTTCTATTTTTAAATACCCATTGTTTACTTGTTAACGTTAAGAACAAGTTGGGTAATTTGCTGAAACAGCTTTTAGAAATAACTAATGTTATTCCCATATTTTCAGCAGAATGTGGAAGGGGTTTAGATCAGGGGCGCCCAAAGGCCTATGAGGCACTCTCTCCGAAAAAGGTAGAACATTCCCCTTGCCCCCCCCCCCTTTTATGCCGAATTATTTCCTCAGCTTATTTTGATGAGACAAAATTTGCGGAACAATATACTAATATATTAGCAATATATGCTTACTTTAGGTACTTCAGGCGTTCATGTTTGCTAACATATAACGTACAAATCCACTCAGGCTCATTGCCATTGTTATTGTACTGAACCTTATCATAACAGTTTGCCTGCTTGATTAACCTTGTACGTATTAATGCTAACAGCTAGGGCCGGATTAAGACGAAATTGGACCTGATGTTTGAAATATTTGGTGAACAACAAACACAACGACGTTGTAGTTACGTCACAGCGCAAAGAATAATAGTAACTGTATAATAAGTAACGCTGTGTCTAGGCGTCCGAAATTGGGGCTCCAAATTTCATTCTAAGATTTATTTTCATTTTAATATAGCAAAAGAAAACTGTTCAGCTTTCGGAAAATTCTCGTCTGTTTTCATCTGGGCCTATTTCAGGAATGGGCCTAATGCTGCAGCATCAATAGCACCCACCTTAATGCGGCCCTGCTAACAGCACGCCCCTCTTACAAACCGATTCTAAAAGCATAAGAGGTAGTGTTTCATTTCAACTCCATCGCCGCGATCACCCACAGGTAGGTAGAAAAACTGTACATAATAACCAAAACTAATAATCAACAACAAGTCAATCAAAGAAACGATACCCCATTTTTGTGTGAAGATATATAGAATTGGTATAAAATCTTGCCCCCCCCCAGAAAGAAACTTCCCATGATGCAGGCGCCTCATGAATCCCCTCTGTGGGCACCCCTGGTTTCGATGAATGTCATCTTGACTGACTTGCGGAATTGGGTGCCAATTCAGACACTATCATCATTGATATATGTGTCCATTAATGGTCCAGTCATCAAAGATGTCTCTACCGAAAAGTATGCAGCGTTGTGGATTAAAGAAGGATGCCATTCTGTACGTTGGTTGATTTTGTGTTTTAAGTTCACTTCATGCACAGTAAGGTTAAAAGGGTTAAAGTGGGACCCGAACCACTATGTTCCTCCAACGGGTATCGAACTCAGGACCCTTTGATTTCAAGGCGACGACGCTACCGCTACGCCAACGGGGAGGACCGTCATTCTGTACGTGTCTTTCCGTTTCGCCGAATGGCCCAGAGGCGCATTACATCAGATTTCCCACCCGAATAAAATTTTCTGCGAAAGGGGAATTCCCGCTGGGAAATTTCAGGTGTTCGCGGTCAAAGTACACCTCATTCATTTTCATTGAAACAACTAGAACATTTATTTAAGAAGTTACATGGAGATATATACCTAGAGAAAGGAAGTACTACTCATAGTATTTGTGGATCTAAACAAAGCATGATGGAGTGAATCTTATAAAGATACTGAATAAGATTGGAGCAGGTGTGTAAGAGTAGAGACCCATAAGCAATTTGTTTCATGAATTGATTTTGATTTGATTTGATTTGCTTTATTTTATTTCGCTTTTCTGCCACTTTTGGCTAATTGCGAAGATGGGGACGAGTGATGATGTGATGACATTGATGAATGGACACTCACAAACGACCATGTCCAGGCTGGGATTCGAACCCGAGACTTCTGGCGTCGTAGCGCGATGTGCTAACCACTCCGTCACGAGGGGCTAGAATAGTAGGTAAGGTAATGCATGATAGCATCCTTTGATAGGCAAATTCCTAATATTCAAAGGTAAAAGTGAAACAAAAATTAAATACAATATTATTTTAAATAACGTGCATGGATCTAATGTTTAAATTCCCAGTTATTAAAAATGCAGGGTGATTGAAAAGTAAGGTCCTTTAGGCAACTCCGTTATTAGTGCACATATCGAAAAATGGAATTTCAATCTAAAGTGCTTGAATTTTCAACGTATCGTGCACCGTTCAGGTTGTGTACTGATGCGAGCCTCATTGATAGCCAAAAATGCCACATGCTTGGCCCTGAATACTGCATGGCATCTCAATACCATACAGTACAGGATAAATTAGGAATTGATGACGATAATTACAGAAAAATAAACAAGTATTAAAAACGTAAACATGTGACGCACACACGCATTCTTTCCCCAAACCACTAGAAAAGGCTAAACACGCAATCAGTCTGCAATACATAAGTACTTGACACTGTGCAACTGCGCGTGACACATATTCACATTTTTATACATGTATTTAGCTGGTGTATAATTCCACACAGGAATGCTTCGTTCATATTACATAACATGTCATTGTTCGTACACAAAGGTGGAGCCAGATAGTGGTTCGGATTCCACTTTAAACTGTAGGTCCAGTCCCGATTAGCCTTATTGTGCATAAAGTGGACTTAAAAACCCAGCTCAATCAATCATACACAAAGGAAATGCTTCAGTTTGAGATAGGCGATAGAAATCAATGCTGTAACTACAAATGACTTATGGGGAGAAAAATGATTGATTGATTTGCTCTATTTTACTTCGCTCTTTGTGTCACTTTTGGCTAATTTGCGAAGATGGGGATGAGTGATGATATGATGAAATTGATGAATGGACACTCGCAAACATCCATGCCCAGGCCGGAATTCGAATCCGGGACCCCTGGCGTCGTAGCGCGATGTGCTAACCACCCCGCCACAGGGGCTGGCGGGAGAAAAATGAGAAAGAGGACTACTTAACAAGGAAAAATATCAGGACATGACCTGATATTCAGTATAAACTAGCTAGAGAAAAATACCATGAAAGTGGTCGAAGTGGAAATTCCTAGGTTGAGGGCTGCTTGGTCGACTTTGGCGAAAGGTTCAATCAATATGATTGTTTCGTTCAATATGGAGACAGCGAAGTAGGTGGAGGGATGCTTACGCAAATTTCTTTGCTGGAGAATGCTTTAAGGAAATTTTGTTAACTGGAGGATGACATTCGCTGCGTCCCTCCACTTCAAGCATTTTTCTAATGGTAAAATTTCTATATCATACAGTACAGAAGCTTCGAATGATTCACCAGGTATTCCATTTTTTTCAAGATGTAAGACGAAAATAGATTTTTCCTGCTTTGCGAGCGCTTCTAGTTCTATTTGTATTTTTAAATCTATGTGAACTATATTTTTTTCAGAGACTCCGAAATAAAACTCGTTCTCATTTTAGGGGATGACTTGTTGTATTTTATTAACAAAAAATCAAATCAGTATGGACAATTCTTGAGTATGACTGATGGAATTGAAACGCAAGTGTTGTGCGCGATATTTGCCGCGATTAGGGGGAGCGTAGAGAGCAGTTCAGTGGCGTCGCGTGCGGTTTGCATACGAGTATTCACAATATGGTTTTTGTACTCCTCTCCCTTGTAACTTCATCTTCAGTTGAGAAAGTGAGAATAACAGTTCAATTTATTTTCAACAATTTTTCCCCCCAAAATCACGCTATATTTGAAGTAATACAAGAAGGACCTAGGGGAAATTGTCCCTCTCCTCCTTAAAATCCGCCAGGTTTAGTGAATTCTCGCTAAAGTTTGCAACTATGTAGCAAAGACCTTTTCGAGTCCCCCTAGACATGCCTTGCATATGCTGCACTCTGGTGCCGAATGTAAGAAGTATTGCCGCTTGTATCAGTGTTCGCACAGCGAAGTGAACATCTTTGGGGTATAGTGGTCAACAGCCCCTTAACTGTCAGCTCTATGCAACACGCATAACAATTGTGTTCAACGCCCTGCGTGGAACACCGTGGGAGTCAGCGTTACAAACTATCTAGAAAAGTAATCAGACGTGAAAGAAATCTTGTCAGAGTAAATTGTGTGTATACTCGTACATCAAACATAGTATTTTTTCGAATAAATATAGTTATGTGTGCATTTAATATATACGTAATTTAAGACATATACATGAGTGTTCACGTGCTCATGCGAACATTATCAGGCGGCGCGTCTGGAGCAGTTGCTTCCACTTTGCCACAGCGCTATGCTAAGCCCTATCTACTAAGAGAAAGTAAACTATTTTTCAGAAGAATGCCCAGCCTCCACCCTCATACATTCTAGGGTAGGCGCGTATGTCCTGGTGTCTAAAAATACCAGGACGTCATTTACATGAATGTCGATTTCCCCGTCTTTTTTCCCTTTCCTTTATTGTTTAAATTTTCCAAGTTGGCTTGATTCTACAGGTGTCTTGTGCAGACATTCTGCAGGATCAAGTACCAAGTACCAGGGCTCTTCGGCAGTCCTGGACAGCCCCGGTTTAAAAATATTGAATTGAATTGACTTGGTGTTTAAAGTCCGCTTTATGCACCGTAAGGCTAATTAGGACTGGGCCTACAGTTTATAGTGGAATCCGAACCACTATGCGCCTCCACCGGGCATCCAACCCGGGGGTTTACAAATATATATTGGAATAAGTATATAAATGGATAATCATTCTGGTATGTAAATGTGGAAATATAATAAATAAAGTTATGTAGAATCGAAGGTAGCACTAGATTATATTAAAAGTAGTTATAGTAAAGTAAACTGTCCTGAGCCTACCCCTCCCCCTTACAGTTTTGGAATCCAATCGGCGCTTAGCCAACCATTGACATCGGCGGGGGAGGCTTCTAGCATTGGCCAGCGGGGTGTGTTTTCCTAAATTTTACTTACAGGTGCAGCCAAAAGACGACTCGGCTTCGCACCTATACCAGGGTCGTTCTTTACCTTGTTCCCACATCAGAGCAGCCACTTTTTCAAGTTACAATATTTTTCATTAACATACACGTTTGGGAAACCAGAGGATAACGAGGACAAAAACAAATTGGCATTTATATGCTCACAGCACCAAACCTGACTTGCCTAACCTACTTACGCATGGGTGTAACTTGGGCCTAACTTTGGAGGGGCAAAATCGAACTTCGGACTCAACTTTGGGGCAGAATCGACCTTGGTACTTAACTTGCAGGGGCAGAATCAAACTTGCGACTTAATTTTCAGGGGCAGAATCGTAACCTGAAAATTGATGGGGGTAAGTGCCCCACCTTGCACCCGCAAAGTTACGCTTACGTACTTACGAATGCATCTAATAGCAGAAATGAACATGTGGATAGGTTAGTTAGGTTAGGTTTAGTGCTGTTAGCTTATTTTGTACAGTTGACAATGAATACGAGACGCCGTAACAGTCTTGCTGATTGTGTATCTCCAAGTTTCTAAAGCTGTCGTTAGCAGTGCCGGACTAAGAGCATCAAAGGGGCGGTGCAATTTCATTTGTCAGCCTTGAGCTTCCTACAAAGAAAGTTTATCGTTCGGGTTACACTGGAATATAGTAAGCCGTTAGAAATAACGACATGGGAGATGCAAATCGACTAGAATGTACAACCTTCAATGCAATTCATTAACTCGACTTATTGAGAACTCTTCTTATGAATTCATCGAGAAGCTATTAGTTTATAAGAGTTGGAATAACTGTCTTTATTATTGTAACCAAGTGAATTATTATACAAAGTGTGTTTCTCAAATCTTTTCAGACTCAAAAACTTTGTCTAAAATTATGTAGAATAATAGTCAACGTTTTAGATTTTCGCGATGCTTCTAACCAAAAAAAAAAAATGATTATTTTGCCCCGCCATCTATGGTTAAGAAATACAAGCTTTATATATTACGAGCGTAATTTCATTATAGTGTCATTTGAAATTTACATGCAGTGTTCGAATTAACGGGGGGAGGGATGCTGGGGATTTTCCCCTCACAAAATACTTTATCCCTGACGTAACAAAATTATTTTTATCACTGCCAGGAATGTTTTTAATTCCCTTAAAGTAAATGGAATTGAAACCATATAGAATACCATTTGTAAACTATGGAACACACAACTCGAAAATCATTAGTTTCCAGTCGTCAAAATTTTCCTGACGAAAAGTATGCAGCCGCAGCCTTGTGTATTAATGAAGGGCACCATTTCGCAACTGATCAACCTCACCGAGCCGAGACAACAGCAGGATTTTCTACACTTGGCATAGAGCTCATATTTTGCATCTATTAAATGTTCACAAGAAACTTGTAGGTAAGATGGACGAAGTTTGAACACGTCAAATATACAAATTCCATAAAATTCCTAGGTATTTGCATACAAGAAAATCTCAACTGGGACATACATATAGAGCACCTAGCAGGCAAATTAAGCAAAACCATATATGGTATACGAACCTTAAGAACCATAATAAAGTAGGGAGTCAATAAGAACAACATATTTCAGTCTTTTCCAGTCACAACTAACATACGGAATTGTATTTTGGGGGAATGCTAGAAACAGTGCAAAAATGTTCACTCTGCAGAAGAGAGTAGTACGTATTATGGCAGGAAAGAAAATAAATGAACCATGTAGGAAAATCAAGGAAGTACATAAATACAACACAAGAAAATATTACAATCTGGTTATACAAACTCACAAAACCACTCGTTTTGAAAAAGGTCCTAAATTCGTAGGCATCCACCTGTATAATTCGTAAATTACCAGATCACATGAAAACAATGGAATCAAGTACCCAATTTAAGAAGGAATTATAAAAATTCTTATTACGACATTGCTTTTATTCAATAAATGAATTTCTAAATTTGTAAATATTTATAATTATATAAATTGTCAACAAAGGGAGTTCGATTGTACAGAAAAGGTTATTATACCAATTATATTATCATATACGAATTATTCATTTACTCACTATGTGCTATTATTGTGCCTAATTGATCGTTAATCGGTTCTTTATGTATTTTGCATTCTTCCACTTTCTTCCATGTTGTAAAGTTACATATTTACACTTACATTTCATTTTACATTAATTTTTTCGCTTATTATTGTGCTCGCCTTAAATATTATATGAAATTTTATTCCTATAGTGTATTCTTCCTTTCCTTGGATTTCTTTCATGTAGATCATTACTGTAATACTTGTCTAAAATTGTATTAATATTTTATTACTGTATGTATTATTATACGTATGACGATTTCCATACCTATGGACAAGGGTCAACGGAAAAAAATATTATTATAGTTTACATTTCCGACTGGTAACTGGATACCCAAAACCAACTTTCCGAGACGAAATTTCAAATACACCACTTAGTGGGCATCCAGACAAAACAAAAAGCTTAATTCTCACAGTGTTTACATGTATTATAAGGGCCAGGAACATGCGCGGAGACCGCCTTTATGGCAGTGACCCTACCCTGTGTTGCCGAGTCTACCTGCGAAGGATTGATTGATTGAATTGCTTTATTTTACTTCGCTTCTTGTACCACTTTTGGCTAATTTGCGAAGATGAGGATGAGTGATGAGATGAAGAAATTGAAGAATGGACACTCACAAACATCCATGCCCAGGCCAGGATTCGAACCCGGGACCCCTGGCGTCGTAGCCTACCTGCGAAGGAACCTGCGGTC
This sequence comes from Lepisma saccharinum, assembly GCF_977018435.1. Taxonomy (NCBI): domain Eukaryota; kingdom Metazoa; phylum Arthropoda; class Insecta; order Zygentoma; family Lepismatidae; genus Lepisma; species Lepisma saccharinum. The sequence goes on from NC_139236.1 coordinate 28,466,473, forward strand.
AAACAGCCAATGGACCGTATTTCTAGGGACGTTACTGCAGACGACGTGTTGAGTCTAAACAAAGTGGAAACGTGTTTCTCCTATTCCTAGCCATTGAAATTTCCATCGGAAGGGTTAGCTTTAATTATTATGACAGAAGTTATAAAACAAACTTGTGATGTGTATCGTACATCTGTGTAAAGATGAGATTTCGGAGAATATGTCTATATATAACATATACGAGGGGCGATCAGGTTGCTCCAACCCTAACATAGAAGGAACGATGTTATGATTGATTTTATATTTTGTTATTCTTTTGTGATCCTTTATATGCTTTCATTCTGAATTGCAAGTCTGAGTAACGAACAGTTTTCTTTTTACAGGGGTTTAACTGAATGTAGTTGTGTCAATGTGCCAAAATGGAGAAAACTGAGGTGAGAGCGGTGATCAAATATTTTGTGAAGAAGAAGTGGACGGTATCCAAAGTTCATGAGGACTTGATGGATACACTAGGGGACACTGCTCCTTCATACAGTATGGTGAAGAGATAGTGTCGTGAGTTTAATTGTGGGAGAGAGTCGTGTGAGGATGAACATGCAGGTGGAGCACCAAAAACTGTCATGACGACCAAAAACTTTAACAAAGTCCACGATATCGTGCTGAAGGATCGTTGAGTCACTATCCTGTCATGTTGTTGAGATGTGTGGCCTGCCATATGGCACTGTGCAAAACATAATTACCCAGGAATTGCAAATGAAAAAAAAATGCTGCAAGATGGGTCCCTCGAAACCTCACCCCAGATCAGAAGCGCACCCGAGTGCTCATCAGTCAAGAACTTCTTGACAAGTTTCGTGCTGATATAGACGATTTCCTTGCCCGATTTGTAACTATGTATGAAACATGGGTCCATCACTTCGACCCAGAAACAAAATCACAAAGCATGGAGTGGAAAGACCCACATTCTCCACCAACGAAGAAGTTCAAGGTGCAAACGTCAGCCAAGAAGGTGATGGCCTCAATTTTCTGGGACTGCAAGGGTGTTTTTCTTGTGGACTATCTACAAAGAGGCCAAACCATCAGTGGCACATACTACAGTGATCTAATCAAGAAATTACGTGATTCCATCAAGAAAAAGAGGCGTGGGATGTTAGACCCGTGGTGTGCTCCTTCTCCAGGACAATGCACCTGTCCACACCTCACGCATTGCGAGGGCCGCTATCGCAGATGCATCGTTCAAATTGCTGCCCCACCCACCATATTCCCCAGATTTGGCCCCCAGTGATTTCCATTTGTTCAAACATTTGAAGAACGACATTCGTGGGCAAATATTTTCTGATGATTCTGAGGTGATAAGGGCTGTGGACTCATGGTTGGAGGACCAGTCGGAAGAATGTTTTTTGCAAGGTATCCAGGCGTTGGAGCACCGATAGGAGAAGTGCATTGGAGTTGCAGGGGAGTATGTTGAAAAAAAAAATGAAACCCTATTGCCGCTCTTTCTATGTTAGGGTCAGAGCAACCTGATCGCCCCTCGTACCTTACTGAGAATGAGATTGAGAATAACAGGAGTAAGAAAATCATGCATTTTAATGCAAAATGTAGACATTCCAGTCCGAGCACAGCCGAAGCAGGCCCGAAGTTCACCCGATCTCAAGTCGGTCACGCTGCCGCTATGGATGATGGGAAACCAGCAACCTCACGTGACTGAAGCGGCAGCGCCCATTGGCTGCGATTCCGGATCGGACGTATTTAGGAGCTCTCGCTTTACTCGATTTCCTACCCCATTTATTCTTTACATTCTCATCTGTAAGGTATGCGTTATATATAGACGTATTCTTCGACATCTCATCTTTACATTGATGTAGGATACGCATCACAATTTTGCTTCATAACTGCTGTCACGATTCTTAAAGCTAAACCTTCCAATGGAAAATTCAACGTCACACTAATATGGTCCATTATACACACCGCTTTTGCAAGAGCGGACGACGTTAAAATTCCCCCTCCACAAAGCAGTCAGTAGGGAAACAGGATTTTGTCAAAATAACCATTCTGCGCTGTGATTGCACACCGGTTAATACCGCGGCCCGACTGTAGTTTGATATAATTCCACAACCTAGGCTATTGTGTGCAAAAGTACTACATACTGAGTCCGTCTTTTTGGCGCCCTTTTGAAGACAGGAGGCTATGGTAAGAGGGCGTACAGGGATTTTGCTAGGTGTCTCGGTAGGCCAGTCGGTCTCTGGTCTTTAGCTGCTCGTTTTGGAAAAGGCTTAGTTTCAGTTTTTAGTCGGCAGATGGCAGAATGTATATTTAAGTCAATTTGACTCAAGTAGAGGAACTTTCTCCGATTTATATATCTTAATAGGAAAAGTTTAATTGTAGAAAATATATTTTTCATTATCTTTGTACGTACATTTTCATGTTTTGACGCCTTTTCTTCCATATTTTATATTATGCAGGCATGTCTTATGTTCATATCATATTGATAAACATTAATATATAATGTCTTCCTTCCTGCCTTAACGTTGAAATTTCTTGTATATGTGCATGTTTTTGGAGGGAGCTCATAGTTATCTTAACACGCAGCTCTCAACATTTCATTTATGAATCTAATTACAATATTGTAAAAAGTTATTGTACTCACACCAATACAAGTCAAGATTTCTTGCAAGACCTAATATACTTAGTGATGATATTCAAACAATTATATGTTTCCATGTTAGGGTTCCCTCGATTAGTATTGTTGCAAATGTGAAGGGCTCGGTGCAATAAGGAGCTAACCCTCACTTCTGTCAAAATTGAGATACACCGTGCAGTACGTGCGGCATGAACGTCTGCTGCATTCACCAAGAGGTGGTGCTGGTGCTGTGTCACATTCGCGCGCAATCACATGGTACCCTTCTTCGAAAGCAACGTACGAACGGAAAGTTCAGTGCAACAAGGTGTCAAGCCACAGGAAAATGTCGGATAACGAGGAAGGTCTGCAGAGCACCTCCTCATATATTTGCGATTCTGATGAGGAAAATGGCCGTCTGTGCGGTGACAACAGCTTTGATGACCCAGACTATGTGTGTGGAGTGTCGACCAGCGAAAGCACCGACTCTGAGGTAAGAAAGAAGTTTTTATTTTTGGTATTTTTTGAAATGTTGGTTAACACCTTATTGTCTCAGACTTGGGCACGGTTAAAACGGTTGGTAAGTGTGCGTCGTGATGTGCATATTAATGCGCAAATCAGCTCACTATGCATTCGTCAGGCCTCTTGCAAGTTGGTAGAGTAAAATCATGAACTTATTCTGATGACAACTGCTGCTAACATAATGAATGTAGGTTAGCACCATATTGCTGAAATGAATAATCACGAAGAAATCGACATGACACACGTACATGGTTCCCTAATAATGACAAATTCTGACAACGTACCATCAAGGGCATTGCGATAAATCGTATAGAATAGGCAAGGTGGCCTCCCGGATGGCGCAGTGGTAGCGTCGTCGCCTTGTAAACAAGGGGTCTCGGGTGCATTTCCCGGTGGAGGCACATAGTGGTTCGGATTCCACTTTAAACTGTAGGTCAATCCCGATTAGCCTTACTGTGCATAAAGTAGACTTAAAACAACAAATCAATCAGTCAATCAACAGGAGAGGTATTTTATAAATAATGTAAAGATAAATGATCAGAATTGTTTTGTCATTTGCAAAAATGATGTATTTCGGAAATTTCTGTTTGTAGAGTGGATTGGACTATTATTGCTTAGTCCTAGTTTACATTTTCAAATAAATTTGTTACTCTGATCCATTTCAGAATGACCTTCACATCGCAAGGACGACAGAGCGATCTCCTGTGAAACATCCTTCAGCCAGAGAGAGACGATGCGACCAAGATAACTGGGAGAGAGTGAAACGTAAGAGAAGAAGAAATAAAGGGGAGCAGTACACACACGGGAACACAAAGGATGTTGTTCCAGCCAGGAAGATAGGTGAGCCATGTACTTGTCCAAAGAAATGCTGGAACAAAATTAAGGGGAATGCAGAGTTCATTTTTCACACATTCTAGTACTTGGCTGATTATGCAACACAGAACACATACCTCATGCAAAATATTAGAATTCAGCATACGAAACGTTCCTACACGAAGGGACAATCTTCCAGGAGGTCATTCACATTTTCCTATAATATACAATATACAACAGATGAATGGGCAGATATGATCAGCAGTCCAAACAGAAAGATGAAATTTCATGTAACACGCATGCAGCAAACCAACTTCAAGGATCTCACACCAGTGTAATTGGTGCTACAACCAGCGCACTTATAGCGTACAAATGATGAGCCCCACTCAAGCAGATTTGGCTACACTTAAACCTAGCTCAACATGCCCATATGAGTTTTTTGCTCAAGTGTAGCACCCCGTCTAATCCAAGATTTTTGTAAAAATGCCCGAAGCTACAGTGTACAAATGATGAGCCCCCCTCAAGCAGATTTGCCTACACTTAAACCTAGCTCAACATGCCTATATAAGTTTTTGCTCAAGTGTAGCACCCCGTCTAATCCAAGATTTTTCTAAAATTCCCGAAACTACAGTGTACAAATGATGAGCCCCCTCAGATTGATTTGCCCATACTTACAAAAGTTGCATCAGCCAGATTGTTGTCCATAAATTTGTTAAAAATATGCCCCTCTTGATATTTTTTTTGGATACACTTGAAACTAAGCTAAGTTACATCCACACCCACACCCACACACACACATATTTACTTCTGGTTTAAGTTCAATTGGATACCAGGTTCAATTTGTTTATCTAATATTAAAACAATGTAATTCTTCTAGAATTGTTCTGTGACTCTCTCATTTCTTACATCATAAACATATGATTTTTCCCCTATGAGAATAACACTACATATGGTGTCATCAGGTAATGCCTCATGGAATTCACAGATAATTTTAATATTTGTTTTCTTTTTGAAGTGTTGATGACAAACATGGGTCTCTGTGCTTTGAATTCATCTGGTGTGTAATACATGTCAGTATTGCCAGTAGTGACCCTTTTGTATGCTGTAAATGCTTCATATAATTTGAGGAAATCATCCTTGGACATGTCTAAATTATAATTTTCTCTAGGAAATACCTCATTTCTGCCATTTTTAAGATATATGTTCTTGATGTTGCAGTTATCAAATTTACTTGAATTTTTTTCCTGATTATTGTGTCTTCCAGTCTGAAACAATACCACCACAAAATCCGGCATGTCATATTGTATACTGGAGAATGAATTTGTAGCATCAAACTCATAATAGGTACCAGTTGCGGGCTTCTGTACACATTGATATGTATAAAATTGTAGAGGAATCTGTGGATTTTTTATTATATCAGCTTTGTATTTAAGAACATAACTGGCCTCATATTCAACAACAGGGATTCTTAGCTCCATAGTCTGAATAAGGCACTTGCCCTCATCAGGTAGGGTATTGGGCAGAGCTTCCCCTGTAGAGTTTAATGTGCTGTACCTCATCAAAGCATTATTATCATTGGCAGCTCTTCTAAATGTGATTCTTAAACCACCCTTCCACATAATATCTTTGTAATCTGAGAAGAATCCTGGCAACAGGCGGATGGGGAACAGCACTGTGTGGTTCTTGGATATAATTTTATCACCAGCCTCAAATCCACCTATTTTGTAGTAAGAAGCCTCGGTTTTGGATAATTTTAGTGTGGCCAAAGCTGTGGAGGTAATGCCGGGATAATCCACTCTGTTTATAACAACACCATGCTTTCTGATCTCAATTTCAGAGAACAGATGCGGCACAAAATTGTCTACCAATCTTATATTTGAATTTGCCGGATAATCTGTTCCATCGAGCTTTACAACATCAAATTTGATGTATAGATCTGCTCTGTGGGGGTGTATAAAGCCATCCCCTACATCAAGATCAACCTCAATCTCTGTGTTGGGTTGATTTAAATTTGCAAATGTCCTCCTGTTTGGGGGGAATGATTGTAGCTCATAACTCTCAATATTTTCCATTTTTTTCTTGTATGTATTTTTATTTAAATATTAATCTCTATGATAGCAGTTGTTGTGGCTCCAGCAAAATCAACTAATTCTTCTTTTTCATTAGTGACCATCAATTCAATATTATCTATTCTGTTGTGGCACACAGGAAAATATAATGTTGGGGATGGAGTGTAGATGATAGGCTCCATAAATTCAGAATTAGGTTTAAATGTTGCAATGATGCCAGTTTGTTTGTGAGTGCCTATGCCATTTGATTTGGTGATCATACCCTCGGCCACATTACAGTGAATATTCAGAGTCTCTATGGCTAAGAATTTGGGTATATTAATAGCAGTGTGTTTGATGGCCGGTTCAAGTTTTGTGTTGTTCTCAAAACCTAACAGCTCTCCTATAGTACCCAGATCCACTGTTTCTGTAGCAGATACAATCTCTACTCTGTGAGTGACAGAATTTTGACTTAACACTATACCTCTGGGTAATTGAGCATTTAGAGTGGACAGATTATACTGCCCTGGAGTGATGACAATTTTTTGATCCCCTACTGCAATTTTGTTGTTGTGGTGTGTAATATTAGGGATCAAGTAGATGCCATAAAATGCTCTGAGAGCTATTGTTTTGGGATACACTATGTCATCATGCAATTTGAGTTTCAATATTGAATTTTGGCTGGTGAGATGGAATACCCCCATGATGTTTCAGATACCACAGGGCTTTTTGAAAATTTTCAATTGATGGTTTATTTATTTGAGACATATATCTAAGAACAGATAAACACAAATGTCCACAATTAACATCTTTGAAGTTTTGAACACGGGCATTATTGTAATAAAGATTAGCCGATTTTAGATATTGTACTAAATTTTCAGGTGGAACACCTCCAAATGAATCAAACACAAATGCCTCATTGTTTAAATATTTAAGATAACAGATCCAGTGAGTGCCCTGATTTTTGTACTTATCCAAATTAACAATGCCACACTCTTTGTTGAGTGGTTGCTCTGGCAAAGAATCAGACATGTACACACCTCTAAAATTTTTGATGCCCAGTGGCTTGATTAAAGCTTCAATATCTTGGTTTGTAAGCGGCTCTTGTTTTTTTTAAACTTATTCATGGCTCTCTTAACACCTTTGCCTTGTTTCTCCATGGCCAGGTTATGGCGCTTCAATTCATCTAATTCTGCCTTATTTTTCTTGGCATCTATTACTGTTTTTGCTATGGCAGCTGATCCCCCAGCCAAGCTCCCAACAGCCCCAAGTGCTGCTAAAATGGCCGGGATAGTAAATATGAAACCCCCCACATGTGATTTTTTTCTAGATTGTTGTAATTTTTTTTAATTGGGGGGTACTAAGCAACAATTTCATACCATGGCCCTTTGCAAGACAAGAGCTTTTTTTCTTGCGCTGCTTTTTGGTTAAAAGACTGTCAATAGTTTTAAGAGATTTAAGACCTGCATAAGGTATTTGATACATAACACCCTTGGCCTTCATTCTAGGTTTATTATATACATATTCACAGCCCCCACCCCAGTTTTTGTTTGGTGTTCATAGCTATGGTGGTTCCCAATGCTGCTATTTTTTCACTTAAAGAAGCATCTTTGCTTACAAATCTACCAAATGCAGCCTCTTCTAATTTCCTGTCTGCAACATGTCTCTTGTCAAGATCAGAATGTGTGTTGTATGCTATGTCATGGTCTCTACAAGCAGCATCTAGGGGATTAACACCAGGATCACCTTTGTTTAATCTATGCTCCAATTTTGTGCCTGGACCACAATACTGATAGCCTGGAATGTGGAGTTCAAATGGCAGCTTGTTTATAATGTCATTAACCAACCCCCGGCCCTCAGAAATATTCCAAAATTTAGGTGGTAGAGTATTAATAATTTTTATAAGATATCCAATCCCCTTAGTGTCATTCACTATAAAATTAGACAATTTTGTGCTTATCATGTCCATAATTCCAAACTTTTCATTGTAAAAATTGTGGTTGCCAGCATTTTTCTCCCCAGCTATCACCAATAACCTATCTACAAGTTTCCTGACATCATTAACCCACACAAATTCTTTAGGCAGGGTGTTGTATTGTTTGATTCCACTGCCAGTCTTGATCTGTGACCATATGGGCTTGATTAAATTGTTGTATTTTGCTCCACTGCTAGACTTGACTCTTTTTTGTGTGGGATCATTGTTCTGGTATAGAGCATCTGATTTTATTAATATTTCTTTGTAATGTTCATAATCTTGATCTGTATAGCTGCCAGGCCTTTTCCTAGTCATCAGTTCCCACAATCCAGGTGTTCCGAGATACTTAACAAAAGCACCTCTTTCTCCAAGATGAGATTCTGAATATACAATGAGATCATCTCCCATAAATGTTACTCTGAAATTGCCAATTCTATGTATGATGCTACCATCACGCTCTGTGTCAGCATATAAGCCAAAGACCTCATCTTTGTTGTCTTTAGGTGTGCTTAAATATTTTTGAGCAAGAAGACCCAATTCAATAGGATCCAGAGTAGCTTCAATTCTTCGAGGAGCAACAGGACTAGGTGTATGAATACTGGAAAGTGGGGTGATTGGATAATCTAATATGTTCCTTGCAGCTACAGGTACAAGCTCTGTGATCAAATTTTGATTTTGCTCTGTAACAGTTTTGATATTTTTACCTAATTCACTAATAGCATCAATTATAGGCTGTTCTGTTTGTTTGTGTTGTTCATAAATTCCTCGGTTCTGTGATTTCCATCCCTTAAATATTTTTACAAGATAATCTCTTAATTTAAGATCATCAAAGATTGGCCTTTTCATGGTTATTTATATATGTTTCAATGTCTAGAAAATTGTTGATTTTATTTCTGTATTTGCCACTATTGGGTTTTCTTGTCATATCAATTGTGACAAACCCATAACTGTCCTGGTTCCAGCACCTACTGCAAAACTTGAAAAAATCATTGTAGCTCAAGTCCCCACCTACATATTCATCATGTATGTGTTTGAGGTTGGTATGATCTTGATGAAACACACATATAAAATTGCTGTTGTCTCGGATCAGCTGCTTGGGTATTTTTGAAAAAGTCTGTGCCAGGTAGAAACAATCAATGTTTTTGTGTCGGCCCTGTGTAAAGAAATTTCTAACCTTGTTTTGATTATCCAGTATAATGTCATCAAACACAACAACTGAATTATCGAGACATTCATGAAGTGGCTTAACATCTGGTTCAAAAGTGGCAATATCCAATCCATCATATAGTTTCATCAGCTGTTGATATTTTAATTGTTCCAAGCTCTTAGAGAAGATATACAAGTGCCTGTTTTTCCAGTCTAACCAGTTGGGTGCCAATAAAAAATTATCAATCATTAGTGTAGTTTTACCACAAGCCGATGGCCCAACAATAAGACATCTAATATTTTCAGGCAGCAACTTGCCATTTCTCTTAATCTGCTGTTCAGGTTCTGGCAGCCTTTTTATAACATCCCAGGTGCTCATATTATCACTTTGTCTGCATCGATCCAGCTGTGTTCTGGAAGTCCTAGCCATTTGACAAATAACATGTTGCCTTTTCTGCGGATGATTTTTTCTATGAGATATGTGTCAGGCTGTTTAGTTTTGCTGAGTTCTTCTTCATAGAATCTGCCTTTGAGAATTTCTCCTCGGTGATCTTTTATTATATATGTGTTAAGGGTCCCAGGTTTAATTTGAACCACTGTAAATAATTCAGTGCTCCAGTTTCTTGTAAAGCCTCTTTTGAATAAGTGCTTATATTTGCTGATTCTTACTTGATCACCCACCCTGTATTTGGCTTTTCTTGTTGTTGGCTGGTATCTAGGATAATAAACAGTCCTGATCAATTTTTGCTCATCAGATGAAGTTACTTGAGAGGGTTTCATGTTGATTGTGGAATGAACCGAGTTGTTATATTTATGTAGAAGTTCTGGAAGAATATTAAGCCATTTATAATTACCTTGAAGTGTAAATTGTTTATACATAAGATTTTTTAGGGTTTTGTTGAATCTCTCTACAATTGAGGCTTTGAGATCACTGTAACTCGAATAATGTTTTATTGACTGGCTTTTAATAAATTGTTGGAACACAGAATTATAAAATTCTTTGCCATTATCTGTTTGCAAATAGCGCGGTGATCTTCCACTCTGATTGATGATTGTCCTGATGGCTTCTGTAACACATTTTCCAGTTTTGGATTTGAGTGGCACAGCCCAGGCAAATTTTGAAAATGTGTCTATTACAGTAAGTAGATACTTGTAGCCCTTGTTGATTTTGTCTAAGTTTTTCAACTGTCCACTTGCCATCTCAATCAAGTCCCCTTGCCATAAATCATCTATGCCTTTTGTGACTACTGGCAGTCTCTTATAATTATGTCTGGCTTGTCTGTGTAATTCATCAACAATAATTTGTCTAGACATAATATGAAAACAAGAATATTGCAACTATAGGGTGTTCAGCAGCTGATACTACAGGATTTTCTAAATATAATTTGTCCCCTATTTGTATTTTAAATTCCAGAGAGCCATCATCTTCAGCATAGGCTGTTTCTAATGTATTGGGGTCTGTAAAATCCTCTAACTCTATACTGGTGATTTTTACTTTGTTATCAGCATTTGTTATTGATAAGGTGGGGTAGTGGTGTGCCTGTGGTTGAAGCCAATATTTGATCTTGATTGGTCTCAGTGTGCCCCCAACAAAAAACTGGTAATAAAATTGTGCAGGGGACAGCATATATATTTTGCCACCTGGTGTAAATGGTGAATCATATTCTTTGTTGGGGATGCTGTACAATTCAAGAATTACTGTATGTTTTGGATTCTCGATTATGCCTGTTATTTCCTTTTCTGCTGTAAGCAATCTGCTTGTTACAGATTCAAGGTGCTCATTGATGGTCCTAACAACATCATCATGGCCTGGCTTGATTCTTATGTCCACAACAAGTTTCTTGTATTGTTGCACAATCTCTTGAAGCTGGGTGGCAAAAACAGACAGAGCATTTGCTTGATTGGATTCCATGGTCCCTAGCTGTTGCTTGATATTAGCTACAATTTGTTGAAAATTTTCAATAACTGCCAATTTTGAATTTTGAGCTGTAGAATCATGGACTTGTCTTCTGATATCCTCAAACAGGGCATGCAGTTCATTAATATGTTGATTGGTTGGTAGAGTGGCCACTGTCTGAGTGAGTTGTTTGATCTCTGTCTGGATATTCTTGATATCTTCTGATTTCAATATCCTATTCACAGCTCTCTTAATATTTTTAAGTTCCTGTGATGTAGGCAGATTTGACACAGTATTTTGCAAAGATTCAAGTGCCAATTTCACATTGTTTAATTCAGAAGCATCAGCTACATTTTGCATAGCATTTTGGAGCAGGGCTATATCTGCCTGAGTGGGTGTTGATTGTTGTAAAATTTCAAGTTTTGTTTGGATATCATCGATCAAGTGATGAAAATGAGATAGCTCAGATTCAGTGTTGAGATTTTCAAGTTTTGTGATCTGTTCCTGGACACTGACAAGTGTGTCTACAATACCGGGCAGGCGGGATTCTAGTACATTTGTCAAATCACTTTGCACTGCTGCTATTGTACCCTCAAGATGGGTTATGGTACTTTGAATTTTTCCAAAATCTTCATATGTTTCAAGTTGCAGCTTAATGTTGGCAACACTCCGAGTTATTGCACTCAAAGCATCAGAAGATGGCAAGATGTTCATAAAATTTTCAAGTGTCTCAATTTTTTCTTTAACCTCGGCTATGGCATTGTTCAAGGGGTCCAGATTAGGTATTTGGAGTGATTGAATCTGTTCTTTTAGAGTGGAAATCATTAGATCAAAATCTTCTTCTGATTTTATGCTTTTGACAATTGTTTGGAGCTGTGTCTGGACATTATTAATCTGCTCTTCCAATTGTTGTTTCAATTGCTCAGAGTTGGTGGCCTGGGTCTTAAATTTGGCTTGAAGAGCTGCTACAGCCTCTTCTAAACTTTGAAAATTATCCAATGTGGCCAAATCAGTATATTTCTGAAGCAATAATTTGAGTTCTGAATCAATTTTAAGAAGAGGGTCCATGCATTGTGATTGCAGATTTGTAATTTCTAGTTGAAGACTGGCATTGAGTGTGGTTTGTAAAGCTTGTAAATCACTTCTTAATTTCTTGACTCTGACATCAAGCATCAGAATCTCATCACTGTGATCTTCATGCCTTGTATGGCCAAATATATCATTAGGCATTTTTGTTTTAGTGGTTATTTATTATTGAATATCTGATTCTTAATTCTATAAAAAAAGGTATAAGCTTGTCATAGGATCCAGGGACCTCAATATATAAGCAGTCACCAGCAGAAACAGTATATACAGTGCCAGAAATCATGTTTGAGTGCTTAATTCTATAAATATTTCTCATCACCCTCAGGGGTTGTAATAAATTGCAATTGACCACCTACAGGTAATTGGTAATAATTTAAATTATTGTTAAATATGTACAATGTTTTACCTGTTTCATCATCAACATCTGTAAGTATGCTGTTCAGATGAATAATTAACAAAGCACTTAGTTTAGATATCATATCAGAAGAGGGTTGTGGTGTTGGCAGCTCCATAATAGCCTGTTTTTTGAACCCAAATAAGTTCATAGGCATGTTTATTTATTTCAAATCATGCTCTGTAATTGGGCATTGATTGCCACTTTTCAAATCACAATGCCCCCATGGTAGAGTATGTATGCCACATGATAAAATACATCTCTTATCATCACGTGGGTCCAGAGCCACTTTTCTTACAATATTGCTAGTCAATAAGTGATATACACTCTGAATTCTGGATTCTGATGTTCTGATTGTGCTACATGATTTGAGACAATTTTTGTAATCCTCAAATTCAAGCTCTTTGTCAACAGTCACTCTGCCAATGCCCTTGGCCTTTTTGGCAACAACACCACTACATGTTTCAAAACTGTACATCTTGGCTCTTAACCCAGCAAATGCCACAATAACATCACCAAGTGTCTCATCTTTTAACTTGCCAGGCACCTTTTTGTTGTGGTGTTGAATTTTTGAATGTTCAGTGGTATCAAAATATTTAAACAATTCAGGCTGTGCTATATCTTGATAAACATCTTCTGTTTGAATATCAAGAACAAAACTATCTGTATCCATGTACATCAGTTTTACACGATCCTTATAAAAAGGCTTCAACACATCATAATACAATTTTAACATGTGTAATTTGGCCAATTCCAATATCACAGCCCCTACATAAATAGGTTTATCAAACTTAATCTTTGTTTTTTTCATGTTGAAAAGTGCCATATTCTCATCATAAATTCTTCTGTAATTGAAATTAGGCTTTGCAATCAATTTTTTGCTCCGGCTGGGGTCAGTAATTATTTTAACATCAATATGTTTTCTGACATTTTCAATTGTTTTGCCATACACTGAATTGACCATCAATTTAAACAAGGTCTTATCAAATTGGCTCATTGCAGATGTTCGAAGCTCTGTGTTTGTATCAATATATGGTTTCAACCATCTTGAGTGCCTGAACCTCAAAACTTTTCCAACTTTGGTCACTTGAACACCATGTTTCATCAGGAACTGGAGGTTTTTGTAATATATGACATAACCCTGTTTTGGCTCTAGAGTCAACATGAGCTTCTGTTTCGAGCCAGGTGAACACTTAACCTCAGGAATTGGGGGCAGATCAGAAAATGTGTTGTGTAAATCATCAGGAATTGTCAGATCAACCTCCAAGAACAGGCCATAGTCACTGTCATCAAAATCTTTAAGATCTTCAATATTGAAATTTTCAACCCACTCAAGCCCTGCATATGGCAATTTATCCATCATAGCATAACCATAGAGGCTGTTTGCATCCACATATAGTATATAATTTGATGGCAGTGCTGGATCATAATCAGGAATATATTTGTTATTTGCTCTGGCATATCTCTGAGAACATTGCACCATGCCTCCTCTTATACATTGTTCCATAAACAGATACATATCTTGATCCTGGATAAGATCCAATTGTATTTTAGTGTTTAAAAACATTGCAGACCATGCTAGGCCCGGAGCACTGTAAAAATACATTGGATCCAGCTTATAATTTTGCATGGAAGATTTTTTGAATGCCTGCAGTATATCAGCTAAGAGGGTCACATCAAGTTTTAAATAAGCCTTGTGATAATCACCAAATGTCTGGCATTTTAAATTGTTCCACATCAATTGGGCATGGTGATAATCTTCATCAGTGATTCCAGATCCTCTGATTTTGCTGTAAAACTCTTGTTGTGGTGGCAGAGAACACTCATCAAATTTAGAAAAATCTGTAACATAATCATATGGATATACACCCTTCCGCCTAATTAATTTCAGGTCCTGATTTGGAAACAAAACACATGTGATTTTGAATTGATCATCAGATAATTGAGTGGCCAGTGTAGCCAGGCTAGCCGATAAAATTCTGTAAGAATCAAGAAATCTTAAGTGAATAGGAACACCATTAACTTTAATTATTTTGCTAATGGCAATATATTTCTCATCATTTTCAGCTAAAATATTTAAATTCTGCTTGTCAAACCCCTCGTACCTGATCAAATGATGAAAATCATAATTGGATGCACCGTGGCAAAATATAGGGACAAATTTTGGTCTCTGGATCTTAATATTACAGCTATTACACAGGGCCATTAAGAATTTACCATCTGTATGATAATGGTGATGTACCTTGATATTTGTATCTGAAAATTCAGAATCACATACCGGGCATTTTTCTGCATTGTTGAAATCTTCATTCTGTTTCTCTGTTAAAGGCAACATGGGTTTTGATTTTAATAAGACATTAGATGCTATGTCATGGCACTCATTTTCTATTTTATCTGCAAATTCTTTGATGGCATCTGCTCCCATGTAGAAATATTCTTTACTAACCACACCACCCTGTACAACCACATAATAAAAGCTGGAAGGTTCATGTAATTGATATGATGTAATTGAAGATTCCTCAGGGTCTGGGCTGCAGAATGCAAGGGGTTTGAGGTTTGATTCAAAATGACAGACTATATATGCTGGGTGTTCCAACAAGGCCTCAAACTTTTTGAATTTTGCATTTTCACTTGGCATTGGCATCACCATATGAACAGGTTTATGGTTGCCACAGTATTTCAGATGCTCAATTAACTTGTTTTTAGCAATTTCTGCATTTTTTTCACGAACCCCATTTATTATTTTTCTACCATCAAAAACACTTAAACATCTTCTGCACAACTTGAATATTCTATGAGTTTTGTCTAGTTGTGTTCTGACTAAAGCTTCAAGATTATGTATCAGAGTGTAATGGCATGTGCCATCCTCTTCAATTAAGAGCAGATCAATCGGAATAGCAGATTCATCATCAAATGTACTGATTCTGAGAGGATTTATCAAGCAATTGCCACGGCCAGTAGAACAAGTAAATACATTAATAGATAATTGTTTGCCATTGATGTGCCTGGCCTTTTTTTCAAATTTATCAATATTCTGAACAAGCATTGGATATTCTAAACCCTCCATTGCCTCATCAAAATTGTGTTCGTGTTGTTTATAATAAGTTATTCGATGAGGATCCTTTGAAACTGGATACAAAGCAGCTAAAATACACCACAAAAAGCATTTCTGGTCATTATTTTTTATATTAACCACGGCTGTTTTGTTTTTGATATTGGCAGGTAATGGCACATAAGTGGAACCTTGTAATGGGCTAAATTCAGAAATATTAACATATAACTTGTGTGGAGAACCGCATAGGCTCCATCCAGACTTTTGCTGCAAATTCAGAGTGTATAATATTCAATTGATCTATCAAACTGCTTATTATTTTGTCTAAATTTGCATTTGAATATACAGGTACAGTTTCTGTTATGTGGGGCTGTGTAAATTTTATGCCATTTGGCTTCTTATATTGTGTAAACAATTTGAGAGACAACTTATAAGAGCCATTTTGTGCATTTAGAATTGCCTGCACATCTGGATTTATACTCTTCAAAAAATTCTTAATGTCACATCTTGGCTCTGATACAAACCGGTGATCCCTTAATTGGCCATTAAAACTGCTATGGATGGGTTCATAGCGTGGCTGCTTTGCCGGTCCAGCATTAACAGGTGTTTCATGCTTTCTTTTCAGACCAGATGTAGATGGTTGAGGGGGCAATGTTGATGACTGTACAGAACAAGAACCCACATGTCTATTGAAATATGCCTTGCTAAATATTTTATTGCAGTTAGGACATATTTTAGTGGGAGTTCTGAATTTGCCTGGGTCACAATTCTTTTGGTGTCTGGGCCAATTGGGGCTGGATATATTTTTATTACACTGATTGCAATATTTTTGATTTGGCATTTTTGTTGTTGGTTTATTATATAAGATTTCCTGGGGTTCAATTCAAAATTTTGTACTTAATATATATATATATTGTTCAGCTGTGTGCTTTGTTTATTTCTTGTGTATATTTAATATGTTAATATTGTTAATTTTTATCCTCGGTTTATTATATAAATTTTTTTGGGTTTTAAACCAAAACTCTATGCTGATTATGACAGGTTGTAAAGCCAATAGCCTACAAGTGGAAAAAGAGAATAAATATTGATCTACACTGACCTTCCGCAAATGCCTGCACAGACATGCATGTCCTAGAAAGGCAATGACCTAGCGCTGTGTTATGTATTGATTTTTGTACAACAGGCTGGGACAAATATAAGCCTGACTCTAAATATGAGTGGATTACAACAAACAAGCTGGATGTAACAAATATCAGATTTTTTATACAAAATATAAGCCCTTTTGTTCAATATACCAGAAATATATTTAATATGAATAATAAGAATTAAACCAAACAGGCCTGTAAGTATGAGAAGCACTGTAACAACACATCTGTTCTCCTCAGCTACTCTCACAATACTGGCTGAGGAGTAGCGCAAAATCTCTTTATATACCCTAAGCACGGATTAAAACATCTGAAACAATAAAGCAATCAGAATATAACACATCATCACATTATGTCATAATTAACCAATCAGAAAACAACACATGCATAATAATTTATTGGATAATAATTTGTTGCACAGCATGATGCAATAGAAATAAACCAGAAGTAGGCATGTATGTGTGTGGGTGTGGGTGGGTGTGTGTTTTGGCTTAATTTCAAGTGTATCCAAAACAATATCAAGAAGAGCTTATTTTTAACAAATTTATGGACAACAATCTGGCTGATGCAACTTTTGTAAGTATGGGCAAATCAATCTGAGGGGCTCATCATTTGTACACTGTAGTTTCGGGAATTTTAGAAAAATCTTGGATTAGACGGGGTGCTACACTTGAGCAAAAAACTTATATAGGCATGTTGAGCTAGGTTTAAGTGTAGGCAAATCTGCTTGAGGGGGGCTCATCATTTGTACACTGTAGCTTCGGGCATTTTTACAAAAATCTTGGATTAGACGGGGTGCTACACTTGAGCAAAAAACTCATATGGGCATGTTGAGCTAGGTTTAAGTGTAGCCAAATCTGCTTGAGTGGGGCTCATCATTTGTACGCTATAAGTGCGCTGGTTGTAGCACCAATTACACTACTGGCATCAATTACCAAGAAAACCACCACAGATGGTAAGGATAGCGGCGTGCATTCTGGATACGCAAGGTACGCACTGCGTACCCACAACACCGTAAGAAAAAATAATAATTTTTCCCACCTTCCCGGAGCATGAAAATTCAACTATCGTCTCTCCGAAACCCCTTCCACTGCCAGAAATTCTATCTTCCGTCCGAGAACGCTACTGCCTTGCCCGAGTAGCCTGGCCCTCCAGGCAGTCCCGAACGTCTGCCCGAATGATCCCGATTGTGCCTTCGGTGTTGCCCGCACCCACTACCGTGGCTTCTGCCGATTTCCACGAGCAAAAGCTGCTGCCTCTGATGGGTACCCTAGAAATTCGGAGGGCAATCGCCATTGGCTCCGATCAACCCCCACCATATGTTTGGGTCTTCCCGCGCTCATCCCACGGTGCATTTTCCTGTTCAAAGCATATGGTTCTAAGAAGCCAGGGTACCTAAGATTTTGGCAGCGTCTGCAGTGTTGGTAGTAGTCAACATATATTTTTTCTCTAATGTTTAGTTTACTAACATTGGACAGACACGCTTAGATAAATTAATCCCTGTGCTTTGGTTGCAATAAAAATGCGTTATAAAAATTGATTACTGACACAAATCGGAGCGGAAGGCAAGAAAATGTTTATCGGGAGGTGAGGGAAATGGAGTGATCGACTGAGCATTGTGTTTTACCTGAAACCCTTTTCGGCGTCGTCATGTCAATGTGTCAGAGGGAAATTATATGGACAATTTGCATGTTTCACACCATTCTCAGCATCTGTCTTTCTCATTCTAGAGATCAAAATTGTATTCGTGTCACTTTGCATTTCAGCTTATGATAAGGATGGGTGTTGACTGTTGACCCGATGATGTAAATGAACGAAAGAAAAAAACATAAACACATTGTTTACTATGGGATTCGAATGTACCCCCGCTCCCTTAGGTTGCAAAGTTATGTTAATGGACGTTACATTGTGTCCAACATAAGGGTGCAAAATCATATTGGTGATGGGGGGGATATCTCAATCTACACACACGCGCACATATTTTACATATAAAATTATGATATACATATTTATAATGTCATTCAATATAAAAAAATAATGAATTTCTAAATATTTAAAAATGCATTATTAATAAATACATAGAAAGAAATCAATTTGTTATTTTTATATACATCATATACAACTGGTTAAAGATGTCAATAAATTACAAAAATAGTTGGAATCGTTTTATTATGCAATAGTTTTTCTATTAACATCATATTTATATTTGTCTTGCATTCTTGTTTTACTTCTATTGTGCATATTTTGCTATTGGTTTAGATATGTTAAAGATCTGTTGAAGAGGTAGTGTATGTTTTCAATATTATCCTTCATCTTTCATTGTTATAACAAAAACTCTGGTGTGGGGA
Organism: Lepisma saccharinum; assembly: GCF_977018435.1. Lineage (NCBI taxonomy): Eukaryota > Metazoa > Arthropoda > Insecta > Zygentoma > Lepismatidae > Lepisma > Lepisma saccharinum. Next base: position 28,485,492 of record NC_139236.1, read on the forward strand.
TTTTTGAGGCCAAGATTATTGGTGGGGGGAAATCCCTCCCTTCCCCCTCAGGGGAACCCTGCCCAACGTTTATTTGAGCTTTTGAAGTGTAAAGGTAAAGTGTTCCCCTGTGCTTAGCACCACGCCATGAAGGCGTATAGGGGGTGTGGGGGTAACGCCCCACACTTTCTTGATCCGGTCGTGAGTGGGGGTGATGTGATCAGCACCACGCCCCTGACCGCCTTTACCCCCCAGGGTTTCCCCCGGGTACCCATGTTATTCGACGCTGAGTGGGCGCCGGGGCCGCTTCCATCGTTACAAAAGTTCCCGGATTTGAACCGGCCGGGGATCGAACCCGGGACCTTTAGCATGGTAGTCAGACGCGTTACCGACTGAGCCACCGCGGCTTTTGAAGTGTGTTGGGATTAATACCATTCTATTCTGATGCATTTTCTACGAGTCTCCTTAATTTCTTCATTCTACAAAATATCTCGTCGACTGACAACCCTGATCCATTCATCTACAAATGTGAGTGGCTATTTCGAGGAAGGAGACACTTGTTACCGCGAGAGGTTGACGTTTTTTGTTTCTTCCGTCTTGTGTGTGAAATTTGCAGTGTTTCGTTCTTAATATTGTTTTGTCAGTGCGGTGAAGAGGTGAAATAGAAATAATATGGAATCGGGAGTTGTTGACGACGTTCTGGAGAGGGGTTTTTCGTCATATAGTTATGAAAAGAAAGTGGAAATAATCCGAAATGGGATGCCTGATCCTGAATTGGAGGACTTGTCTCAGGCAGGAGTTACGAAGGATGGTAAGCAGTATGTTAGGCATTTTCAGGAAAAAACTTACTTATGTGTGTATTTCTTCCTCAACCCTTAATTAAGATATTACTTATTTAAACATTTGTCTGTCCTTTCGTTCCCGTTCAATGTGCATCGCGCTGCATGAAGAAACTAATCAAGGTTGAATTGTTGGGCTGCACGTTTTTTGAGAATATATTTGCGAAGCAAGTATATAAAATATCATACAAATGTTCTATCGTGTTACATCTGAATCTCTCCGGTAGCGTTTTAAGGTTATATCTTTATATAAAAAAATCCTGAATTAGATCCCATTTCAATTCAACTAACTTCAATCAGCTTTAGTGTGCATAAAGGAAGCTTAAAATCTGCTTCCTTTAACATACCAAAAAATGCGGCAGAAAACTTTTTTTTCTTCTTTTTGTGTGCATATGAATGCATTTGATACAGCCACTAGTATTGTTTTCAAAGTTTGGTAAATTATCCACTAAGGATTTCACTTACGTATTTCTCTTGCGTACCCTAGTCTAAATGTCACCGCACGCCACTGGGTAAGGAGCCCCTCAAGTTTAAAGAGGCTGCGGTGTTCATGATTGAATCCGCTACTCGCCATATTCTGCATGAGAGTCATTCATACCAGAAAGAAGTACCAGTATGGGCTAGGTGCACCCTAAAGAAAAGAGGCCGTCCACTGCCAGAGGTACCCCTAAGTGATTTGCCATGCAAGTACAAGGAACAGATTTCCATAGAGGTCCGGAAATATTCAGACATAATGTCCCTGTTGGAATGGATCCCTCCAATATATCGTAATTTTTATCTCAGCCTTGTTCCGACGGAAGTAGCTGCCGAGGATAGTGCAGAAATTCTGGATGGACTTGATGACTGATACATTAGGAGGGCCTGGATCAGTTGAATTCAGAATAGTTTGCGCTACCTGCATTCATATGCCACTATTTGGTGTCAGTGCTGACAATATTTCGGCTGACATTGAATATGAATTAAACTTGTATGTAATTTTTTCTCCCTACAAAATTAATTGATTTTTCATTCCTATGTATATTTTTTTTGTTCACAATATAATGGTCATGCATTCCTGTTTGTTGTTTTTCCACAGAACTGACACCGAAGATTGTGATGCAATAAGGATCTAACCAACAATGGGAAACAATGAACTGAAAAAAACCTAATTTAATCATCTTTGCAATAATTGTACCACATTTGAATGTGTCCATGTAAACTGAAAACTTCAGACATGCTTTTGAAACCAACTATACGACAATACAAACAAAACTCAGATTTATGGATTTTTTCAAACTTTCAAATGCTAATATCTCGAAAACAACTTTTTGAGGGTTAGCTCCTTCTTGCACCGAGGCCTTCATGTGATTGTTCGAATTTGAATTTCAATATCTTCCAGCCTCTGTCAAAGGGAAAGGTGGAATGTAGGAGGGACCAGCAGTGGCGGCGATTACGGGGGCGTGGGAGGAAGTTCCCCACTTTTGCAATTCTTGCCCCCGGACCTTATCTACCAAGGGAAATTAAACTGTCCTTGCCCCCCCCCCCCCCGCACACGTTTTGGCACCTTGCCCCACAGTTTTGGAACCCAATCGCCGCCACTGGTTAAAATTATTACGTATCTTGGATGGCTGGTCAGCTATTGCATTTGACAAGATTATTCAAAACATTACAAGATGACGGATGAAATATTTTTTTCCCACACGCTGCATGCAAATTCTGTTCATTTCGAATCTCTACATTTTCGGAGAATAACAGAGGACTAAAAGTAGTGTAAACGTTGTAAGTGCCAAAAGCGAAAGTGTTGGGAAATCGCATCGTTCCGCACATCGGCCCGTAAGAACGTGCACACTAGTGACCTCTTTACACGCCATTTGAACTACTTAGAGGGCTACCAGCCACATTTCACGTTTACCACATTATAAAGCATGGCACATTTCACAGTTTAACGTGAAAACGGTGACATTTGTGATCTACAGTCAGGTAAGATTGAAGGAGTGGCTTGTTGTGATAAAATCGATAATGACCTGAGGCATGTGCAATGTTTTGATTGTCATTTGTGGTATCATGTATCTTGTTTGAAGCTTTCCGTTACACATTGGACAATTTATTCTACCACGAAGGAAAGATACTGTTGCAACAAATGTGATCCCAGTTACGATCCTTATCAATTGCCAGCTTATTTGTAAAGCATAAATCCTAATTTAAATGATATACTAAACAGCATTAGAAGCATACAATTAGCTGTTGTAAGTTCTAACCAAGAACTTAAGCAGTCTAATCAAGAACTTAGGACTCAGTTTGAGCAGTCTAACCAAGAGCTTAAGCAGTCTAATCAAGAACTTAGGACTCAGTTTGAGCAGTCTAACCAAGAACTTAAACAGTCTAATCAAGAACTCAAACAGTCTAATCAGGAACTTAAGACTCAGTTTGAACAGTCTAATCAGGAATTTTAACAGTCTAATCAGGAACTTAGATCAGAATTAAATCTGTCTAATGAAAATATTCAGGTTAAACTTGACGTTATATCTTTAAAACAAGCTGAATTATCTAGTGCACATACACAGTTATCTTCACAGCTTGATGTCAAATTTGAAGCTGTTAATCATGATATTAGTCATGTTAACAATCGGCTCAATATTTTAATGTCTGAATTTAAGGACAAAATAGATGCGGTTAGTACAGCGTGTTTACAATCAACTACAAGTCTTGAATCTGTGTTTGATAATAAATGTCGTAATGTTGATGTCAAACTATCTGAATTTGAAAATGTGCAATTATCATTGAAAGAACACGTTCTTGATTATGACCAACGTTTAGATAATCTCAATTCAAATTGTAATGACTGCTCTGCTAATATAGTTGATCTTATATCTAGAGTCACTATTTTAGAAAGTAAAAACGATGTTAATGCTGATGTACATAAGCATATTTCTCATTGTACAGAAAGGTTCCAACAGTTTAATTCCCATATTGATGGTATAGAACAAAATATCAAAAAGTTTCTAGCTGATGGCAAGGATTTAACAGACAAGGTTAACGATAATGATGAAGGTAGCGTAGCCCTTACACATAATTCCTCTGCTCATAATTCTGTTGTTACAAATAGTAATAGTAGAACAAAATCAATTGTTGTGGATAATACAGAATCTAATACATGTAGGAATGGAAAAACTCAGTGTGATGTTGTACTCAGTACTTCGTCTAGTGATGTATCAGATGATTCTTCTAGGACAGTTTCCGGTAAGAAGAATGTTACTAACACTCATTCTCGTAAACATGTCCGTTGGAAGCGCAAGTATAATAAATCTGTAAGATCTAGCTCTGAAGAAACTTCCGTAAAGAAATTCCGAAGTGACGACTCAGAGTTAGGTGCTGAGAAATATAACTACACTAACGCTTGCTATAAACTGTTTGGTACAAATTCACATTCTACTTCTAGTTTTGTGCTTACTAAGAATAATGACAATGTTAGTAACGTACATAATAATCCACATTGTCATCTGGATCAAAGCGTTAATTCTCCTTGTATGTGGTGTGATTTTAAACCACAAATATCAGAACCTAACACACAAAATGATTGTGTTAGTAATATTTATCGTGATGCAAGTGTACCATGTTCAGTTTCGAACAATCACGATGATCCTCATTCTTCTGTAAATGGTTCGAGATTGCATAACTGTAGTAACACAGGGTTAAACGGAGCAAATCATATTTGCTATAATCGACCGTATAGTTTGAGAGGAAGAAGTGATCATCCTATAACTAGAAATACATGCAATGGAGAAGGAAATGCAAGAAATGGACATTTAAAATTAAGTGAATTATCTCAATTGCCTAAGTTCTCGGGAAAGATAGAGCAACAATCAGCGAGAGAATATATTGAGCAGTTGGATAACATATTAAATGTTGTAGGAGTGCCAACAGAAATGAAACTGCAAAGTATCCAACAATGCTTCACTGGGAGAGCTGGTTATTGGTTTCGGACTCATAAATATTACTTTTATTATTATGATCAGTTTGTACAAGAATTCATTAATCAGTTTGCTTCTTTGGAAGTTATCCAATCACAACTCTCCGTATTGAGGAATCGCAAATACGATCCCAGTGTACATGGCAGTTTAGAGACTTTTGCTTTAAAAACTCACTCTAGTTATTGCAATTTGGTTGAAAATCCTCAAGATATAGATGTTGTGCAGTTAATACTTAGCCAATTACCTGATAATATTGCCAATCACATTACTTGTCACGAAATTCGTTCAGTAGATCAACTAACTAGCATGTTAAGAAGATTAGATGTAATAAAATTTAGTAGAAAGGGGCTTGTTGTTCTTCCTAATGAAGACAACGAACGTGAAAATATTCCGAAGGTTTTTAAGAATTCGGAACAAAATAGAGGCAAGTTAAATGTGCGGCAAGTTAATGTTCGACGTTCGAAGACCACTAGTGTTTGTACTCAGACTCCAACTAGTAGTGAGGTAGATGCCAATGCTGTTATCAATCAAGGTTACGAAAATCGGCAGGGAAACAATCTTCGAGGTCGATATTTCAACAATTTTAGGCAAACCTCTAATAATTATGGACATCATGGAAATTTTACTGCACGAAACAATTATAATAGCTTCAGATCTAGAAACGGATTACAATTCCGAAATAATTACAGGCAAAATAATTCTCGTTCACCTACAGGACAATTTAATGATGAAAATTTGCTCAATCAATCGCGATTCTATTACATGAATGAAAATCGCAGTGCTAATAATAAGACAATGCCATATCAGCGTTTTCCTGCAAATTCAAATTCATTAAATTCTCAACCTGAAGCAGCAAGTTTGGTATCACAAATTAATATCTGATTCTACAAGAAATGCAAATCGTGAACAAAATACTTCACAAATAAATCAAGTACAAGGTTCTTTATCTTTAACACAAGTTCCGGTGAGATGTTAAATTAAAAGGTTCAGATGATTTACTTCAAGCAAGTTTTTTTTTTGTACAAGGGCAAAGTTTTGCTTAAAACGACATCAAGAAATGTATTTATTAATTATTTGCACTTTAATTCAAAGAAAGGTGGAATATTTTAATCTATGCATATTCAATGTAACTTATGATGTTGGAACTTCTTTCTATTGCTACGAGAATTGTTGCTGCATGCAAGTAAGAATGTGAACGTACATTCTGTTTCTGCGCGATATTGTTTAAGAATTTGTTCAGAGAAGTGGCCGCGGTGGCTCAGTCGGTAACGCGTCTAACTACCATGCTCAAGGTCCCGGGTTCGATCCCCGGCCGGTTCAAATCCGGGAACTTTTCTAACGATGGAAGCGGCCCCGGCGCCCACCCAGCGTCGAATAACATGGGTACCTGGGGGAAACCCTAGGGGGTAAAGGCGGTCAGGGGCGTGATGCTGATCACATCATCCCCACTCATGACCGGATCAAGAAAGTGTGGGGCGTTACCCCCACACCCCCTATACGCCTTCATGGCGTGGTGCTAAGCACAGGGGAGAACTTTACCTTTTTTTTTATAATATACTCTGCGTATAAATAATTGATTTATGCCAATGTATTGTATCTAGTAGGAATGAGAAATGGAATTATCCACTAGATTACATATGGTTATTATTTTATTTGAGAATTGATGTGTCTACAAAGTACATTAATAAATGTAGACAATACTTTTATGAAAGGCCATGGATGCCCTGACGATGTGATGATTATCTTCGTCTAACAAGTTTATGTGTGCGCAAATAAGTATGATATTTGAAGAAACAGTCGCAGCATTATGTTATTACTTGCTACTCAATTGACAACTTGATATATTTGTTCAAGGAAATAAGTAATCATGTAGCTATATATGAAGAATTACGGAGTTTCCAACTGAGATAGTGAATTGGAAGATTTGAAGAACAGAAGATCTAAGTGCATATGTAGTATTTCTTGACTGTCCTGTATTATCTACATCTATAAATTACTATTGCTGAAGAAATTATCCAAGATTTAGTGAAGAAGTGAAGTAAGAAGGTTTGAAGATTTTGAGAGTTACATCGGACAATGAGAAGCTATAAATACAATTGGAGATGTAATAATTTATGTTAAGGATTGTTTCCATTCAAGAATATTGTCTTTAGTTTAATGTACTGAATGCATGCAACTAAAACAAAATGAAGAATATGTCAGTCAAGTTTGATTCACGGAGATCATAGTGAACTGAATTAATATTGTTTGAAAAAAATATAATTTATGATGTAATTTAAAAATGCAATGTTCACAAGTTTGTAACTAAATGTAAAATTTTCGATATTTACAGAATTTAAATAAGTCGAAAATTTTCATCCGGAAGGGGTGTGTATTGTGACTGACCCAAAGATGTTCATTTATTTCATTTATTATGTTTTGTTTAATTTTGTGCTTAATACGCACGATGATATATCTATGTTATCAATTTCTGTTTTGTTATATTTTGGAAAACGTTGTTGCATTAATATGATGTATAATTAATTATTATCACATTCTTGATAATGTAAAATTACGATGTATACATTTCTATATACATTTTTGACCATAGGAACGATAAAGAAACAAAACACAGTAGATCAATAAGTGAAAAATATATTGAAATTATATATAGTGACGTCCGAGTTTTCTTTGAATTTAACAAACTGTAAGTAGATTTGGATAAAGATAAATACTAGGATGCTTCGTTGAAGTGTGTGTGAAAGACTTGCTTCAAAATACAATGACACAAAAGGACTTCTGCACGTGAGTCGCCATCTTATAATGCAGCTATGCCGCTGTGACTCTGTGACTGATGGGAAACAAATGATGGAGTAGCAAACTTCCAAAGCCGTTCTTATCGTACATGTACGATATAAACGTTCACGTTCGTTAGATTCTGTTCTACTTGAAACCCCGATAATCATTTTTGGACGCGCTGTATTTCAAAACACGAATATTGCTCCTTTCGAGAACAACTATCTTTCCTTCAAATTCTTCCAGCACCATCTATTGATGTCCTTATTCACAAGAACTTTGAATACAAACATTCCAACGAAGAAACAACAAAGCAGAGTATTGCTAACAAGCGCGTCTCACTGTCAACTGTTGTGGAGTGAATCCAGTTAGTGATCGTCAATTGGTCTAATACACGTATCAATGGCGAAGGAATGGAGATACCGTTTCCTAAGGAGCACTCGCTAATTGATTGTGTGGACAAAGGTAAATTTGTAACTGGCGGTACTGTTTGCCAATGTTGGCACGTTGATGTTAAGTAGAAACCGTTCAGCTGAATACACTGGTTTTAAGAAATTCCCATAAAGGCAATGGGATTTCCCGTTAAAATGTAGAAATTTTCTACTTTTATGCCTTCCTTCGCTTTCCATTAGCATCACAACCCTTTGTGGGTTTTAGCTTTCTCAGACAAATCATTCCAATCTTTCCTCTGCTTTGTCATTTCTTTCCAATTTCTAACTTTGAGAAGCTTTAGATCTTCACATACATCTTCAAACCATCTTATCCTTGGTCTTCCGATTGGTCGTCTCCCCATAGGTTTTCATTCTAGTATGCGTTTTATAGTTCTCGTTTTATCCATTCTTTATATGTGACCTAACCATTTAATTGTTTAACCTTTAATATATCTTATAATGTCTGCACCGTTAATTAATTTTTCTAGTTCCAATTATTCCTTATTCTCCATATATGTGTCTGTAACGGGCCAAAAATCTTCCTTAAAATTTGTCTTTCGAATATACTTAGCTTATTTCTTTCTGTTTTAGGGTCTAGGTTTCAGCAGCATATGTAACTACTGGTCTTATCATTTATTTATTTGCCTTCTACAGAGAAAGGATATCTCCAATTACAGAGGCGTATCATAGTAAGATATATATTCATTTTTGTATTTCGTTTCAGAAGTTCCGATTTTAAGAGGGATATATTTGCGTAATAAGCCTTATTATCCTTCTACTTTCCTTCGCCTTTTAGTTCTTATAATTTTAATTTTCTTTTTGCGCTTGAGGGTTATCGCAAATTATGAGAATGAATAGTGATTAGATAGAGGAACTCGTGAACGTAAACCCCACTGAGGACCTGGCTGCCCTCCCAGAAGCCCATCCTTTACAAACATGCCTTTCATTTAATAAAAATACCAGAAACTATGACGTACGATTTTTGCAGAAATATAAGAACACCAAATTTAACGTTCGATACCCGGTGGAAGCACATAGTGATTCGGATCCCACTTTAAATTGTAGGTCCAGTCCCGATTAGCCTTACTGTTAAATATTTTAAGAAACCATTATTCAAACCTGATACTGCATTAATTCACCGAACTAAATTGGAAATAATGAGATTTATTGAACAAAAAATATTGAGTCGCTTCACAGAATACAGAAGGTCGTTTCACGTCCATGGTAACAAAGTTAGAACCCACCTAACCTTAAGAAAAACCGTGACGTCACGAGCGGTGGTGCTCCACGTGATACTCCTGTCTTGCAGCAATGGCCCTGCAGCGGAGTTTCCATTGGAGGAGACTGCGTTGAAGAACACATTGGTCCAAACGATCATATTCCTCCTGACAAGCTTTCCAAAGACCCTCAATTGTGCGGGGCCGTCTGCTTCCCAAGGCTCGTTTCAACAACGGACACCCACAAAAATCCATGGAAGAGGCATCGGGGTATTTCACAGGGATGTCTGTAAAGGGGATTGCATGAATGCCCGTTTCACGTGCCATCCGATCCATGCATGCCTGCGTGGACTTTGCCGTATGACTGGAAGCCTTGTCCTGGTGGATGACAACACGAGATGTGTCGCTGCCATAGAGAGAAGGAATATCATGTCTGTAAAGTGGCTCCAAAATATTCGTCTGGTAATAGGCTGCATTTATTTTAGCCTTTTTTCCACTCTGCGCAGTGGAACTTTGCCGTTATGGCAGTAACCACCAACAACCATGAACACGCGTGGAAAACTTTCAGCACATTCACGTACCCACTCAGATCGACCTCTTGCATCACGTGGACGATAGTAGATGGCCCTTTTTTTTACCACATCCCGACAGATACACCCATGCTTCATCCAGGGACACCACATACTTCCAGCGGTCCCCTGCCAGATGGCGTTCGTAGAGCTTCCGACTGTTGCTCTTCCTCTCCTGGACATGTGAGGCACGCAACTTATGAACTTGAGCCTTGTGCTTCCGCACAAGTTGTGAATCTTGGCCTATGATGCGATTCACAGTTGCAGGGAAACATTGCACTGCCTGTGCAATCACTCTTTGCGTTGCAGGGTTTTCACATCGCACCAAGGATCTCACTTTCCGCACAACATCGGAGGAACGCTTGGGCTTCCGATATGTCCGAGGCCCACTTTGACTGGTTCCAGCAACAGGTACGGTGCAAGAAGCTTTATGGCGATTCAACACTGCATTGATGCCCTTCTTTGACACATGGAATGCTTTCATGTGGCACTGTTTAATTATCTGGCTATAACTATAACCAACGTCGGAAAGGGCACAGATGTACCCCTCCCAAAAGACTGGAATTTTTGGTTCCATATAAACACCCACTCACACACCAACCATCGTCTTTGAAGGTCAACACACAGTACTTTCGTCCTACTGGCTCTGGCTGCTTTGTGCTGTGCCTACGTGCTCCTCCCTGGTGATCGAAATCGTTACCATCAACGTGAAACAACCTTCTGTATACCACACTATGAAAAATTTACGTGAACATATTTGAGTATGATAATCTTTTCAATCAAAACATTTTAACACTTACTGTCCATATAGTGGACTTAAAACTGCAACTCAATCAATCAATCAACCAAATTTAACAATTAGCAAAAATCATAAATAAAGCCTGCCCATAAGGATTCTTACTGGGGCCAGAACTTTGGGACATTCACCCCGAACCAGCACTAGAAAAGTAAAAGCAGCAGTAACGTTGAAATAACTAAAACAATCACATATATGCGGAATGGAAGGTAATTCCCGAAAAGCAACAGGGACAAAATCAACAACAGTAATAAATATACTCTCTGATTGGTACAATGACGCTAAACTAAAATTTGCAATGCATAAACACAAAATCTAATTAAAGAGACACCCAATTATAAAGCTAACAAGTCAAAATTTCAAAAGGGTTAATGATTCACAATATCTGGGAAGAACTCTCCAAAAAACCTTTTCATTTAATTAACATAAAATCACAACATCAACAATTTAAAAGTAGCAAATAAAATAGCAATAATCGTAACCTCAAAATTCAAACTACAATTACAACACGTGACCACCAACGCCATGGTACGTAGTATTGCAGCTTGACGTACAATTGATTATTGTACTGTATTGACAATTGAAAATTATGGTCCAAAGTAAGAGAGAAAATTCAACTCACCGATAAATCTTCCATGATCCGACAATCACAATTCAGTCGCTTACAGTTAAAGTCTGCCACACGGCGTACACCTTGGTGCTTATTGTTTACATTCAATTCTCAGAAGTATTCCAACAATACTGTATCCGCAAATTAACAATGTTTTCAAATTTCCTTAATTCTCTTATACAAGCAACATTGAACAGCCATAATAATTCTATGTTTAGAACATTATAAAGTTCATTTCCAACGCTTAGGAGGTGATTCTACAAGTGAAAATAAACACAAAAGTTCATGTGACGAAATGCCGAAAACGGCACCCATTCGGAGTTATTGAAGTGGGGAAAAGTGAGAAAATGAAAATTATGTTTACAAGGAAATAGTGACACAACGGCCAACCATATGACCGCGGCGAAGGGCGTTCCACAAAGAAATGTGGCATGCTCTATTCAAAAAAGCACATGGCAGATGTGTGAAGTTGATGTCCAAGGGATTCCCCAAAGGAAGCGAATGGGTCTGTTGAAGTCATTGAGGTAGGGAAGGGTTTAGCGAGATGTGTTATCCACGGAAAGTGATATGTGGAGACTGACAACTAAGAAGAAAGCGAATATCCGTAGCGGACATCACTATTACGTAGAAAAACAAAGATGGTGGTGGCGCGCTAGGTTGCATATGTGTCGACATGTTCACTGTGTGCAGAGTGTAAGTGCCGAGGGAACCACGTCACAGACGATGTTTAAACTGTCTGCCATTAACTTCGACGCAGAGATGACAATGCCGAATCAACGATTGTCTAGTGCGAGCAAACAACCTCGCGGTGTCTGCTATCCTTTGGGGAATTCCTTGCGCATCAACTTCACACAACTGCCATGTGCTTTTTGAATAGAGTATGCAGCATTTCTTTGTGGAACGCCCTTCGCCGCGGTCATATGGTTGGCCGTTTTCCCATTTTTTCCTTGTAAACATAATTTTCACACTTTTTTGGACTTCAATAACACCGAATGGTTTTCGGCATTTCGTCACATGAACTTTTATGTTTATTTTCACTTGAAGAATCACCTCCTAAGCTTTGGAAACGAACTTTAGTAACACCCTGTACATATATTAAATATACGGAGAATGAAGAACATGTCTCAACGTGAGTTAAAAAAAGAAAGGGATATTTTCGCATAACGACTGCAGTTCGAAAATAGCCTTGACAGGGATTATAAAGAATGAACTGTACACACTATCTCGGTACGTCTGCTAGCCTGGTTATAAAAACTAAAATTGCTAAAAATCGCAACTACAGACTTCTGGAGCCTAACTCTCTCCAGAAATAATGCGTTCGTTCATTTAGATATGAAAGGACAAAAACGAAATTCTTGCAAAATCTGGAAAACCGTCAATGTTACTTACGTAGATTTTCATAGGTTTACATTACAATATTTCATATTTCGAGGTCCCTAGGGCCTGTCTCTCTTTGCCTCTAACTGTTCTCGTTGCTTGAAGTCCAAACGAACAGCTGATGATCACACGCTGTCTCTTGACGTAAAAATGAACTGAACTTGATTTGTAAAAACTATTACATGAATAAGGTAAAAAAGGAAAAACATATTCATGTATTACAATCGTTGTCGCAAAATTGGCGACCTGTTTTCCTTGCTTCTTTCTCCTTAGAAACCATACATTACATTTCAAACGTTTTATTGGCGTACCGTAAGGAAATTGAATTGACCCTCTCGGAAACAGTGTCTTGTCCAGAGGCGTATTCTGGGCGCATGCGTTAATTGTGGAAAAATAATTATTACTTTTCTTCACTTCAGATCCAAGAAATGTAATATAAGCTTAGTTGAGCGGTCTCGTGTAAAATAAATGCTTCTCCTACATGAAGAAATTAGAATGTAGAAATGCTCATTAATGTCGTCGCAGAGCAAGCTGTCCGATGTACCGCATGGTATATTATCCATTGAAAAAGAGCTGCTTCTGAAAATTAAAGCATTGCCCTCATTTTACGAAGATGTTATAAGGGTATAAGGGAATTTACCACTCAAAACAGAAGAGCAGAATTTACGCGTACATTTAAATTATTTTATTTAAGTCTGGTCTATTGTTCCTGAATATTAACTATAACTATAATGTTATTTGCATAAGCCAAACAAACCTAAATTGTGAATCTCCAATGTAAATATAAACTGTTTATAAATGTCAAGTGATTTGATAATTTTATGAAGACTTCCACATCAGACGTCAAACCTGGTGAGTTTTGAACTTTATTATCCATATTTCATTACTTTATACGTTATGCAATATTTAGTAATGTTAATGTGCAAATCGTCAACTATTGAATACGTATAATACTATCCCCCATTCCATAATATATATGTTTTAAAAAAAAATTGTGTACAGCATGCCCTTTATGAAAATCCAGGATACGCCACTGGTCTTGTCCTGAATGTATTCCCATCAAACATGTATCTTTGTGTCTGAGTTCTTTGGTGGTTTCATTGGATTGTTCCTTTCAACAATTGTTAGTTCCATGGTAACAATCAAGAAGAGCTTGTTGTGAAAACAGTTTTGACATTTCAATGATCTGTAAGCATGAATGTTTGTAATACGTTTTATAATTCGTGACATCGGCCGCCCAGGTGGCAGGTAAGTCATTTAATAGTACTGTAGTCAATTGGGGGGAGGGGTATGGGATTATAAGCTCTTATGCTGTTTGAAACCACGGTAAAATTTACATTATACCACAGCACAGTGGATAAAATCTGCCTGGGTAAATTGAGACACTTTATGCTGGCAAAAATTATTGAAATTCTGTGATAATGACATTCACATGATGGCAGTGCAAAATAATAAAGTAACGTCGTTTGCACAAACAATTCTCTGCTAGAAACTGCAGTTTGTAATATCCCATAAAATCAGTTAAATCCTGCGTTTGTTGACACGATCACACCATGAAATGGAGCCGCGGTGTCTAGTCGGTAAGGCATCTGACCAGTGTCGAAAGAACACCCCGTAACACCCGCGGTGCGGGGAAGGGGTTACCCGTGCTTCGGCGGCGCAGTAAGAATGATAAATTAAGAAAGACTGATAGTTCACAAAAGTTTTCCTTACGGCGTTAAAATACATTTTTAACCAAACATATCATATTTTTTTGCCCCTACAACTTCAAACCGAAAATGTTAATCACTAGAAAAGTAGAAAGTGATTTACCAGATTAGAAGAAAACCTTCATTAGCTGAATTCTGAATAGTTCAAGTCATCGAAGAGTAGGCCACAGGCAAGAAAATGCGCTGGCAATGCTGACTTTAGTAGTGTAATTGATGATACAACCAGTGCCGGAAATGATGAGCCCCCCTCAAGCAGATTTGGCTACACTTAAACCTAGCTCAACATGCCCATATGAGCTTTTTGCTCAAGTGTGGAACCCCGTCTAATCCAAGATTTTTGTAAAAATGCCCTCGGGAAGTTCCTGTGAAATGATGAGCCCCCTCAGATTGATTTGTCCACACTTACAAAAGGCACTTCTGTCAGATTGTTGTCCATAATCCTGTCAAAAATATGCCCCTCTTGATATTTTTTTTGCCCACACCTAAAAGTAGGCCACACACACACACACACACACACACACACACACACACACACACACACACACACACACACACACACACACACACACACATATATTTACTTCCGGTCCACTTCTGGCTTATTTCTGGCTATTTCTGCCCACTTCCGGTCTATTTTCGGCTATTTCTACCCATTTCTGCCCACTTCCGGTCCACTTCCGGTCTATTTTCGGCCATTTCTACCCATTTCTGCCCACTTCCGGTCCACTTCCGGTCTATTTTCGGCCATTTCTACCCATTTCTGCCCATTTCCGGTCCACTTCCGGTCCACTTCCGGTCTATTTTCGGCTATTTCTACCTATTTCTGCCCACTTCTGGTCCACTTCCGGTCCACTTGTGGCCTATTTCTGGTTTATTTATATTGCATCATGTTTTGCAACAAATTATTACCTAATATTATTCAAAAAATTATTAGACATGTGTTGTTTTCTGATTGGTTGCTTATGACATAATGTAATGATGTGGTGTTTTCTGATTGGTTTAAATAAGCAGTGTTTCTATTGGCTCTATAAATCTATATAAGCCAGAGCACAGTGCAGATTCTTCACCATTGCTGGATCGGCAGTGGAACCCACATCGCGGGGGATAGAACCTGAACAGGCTCCACCAAAGTATAGGAGACTTGAAGCATATAATTTGGCGGAATAACCCAAGTAAGGTCATAGAAACAATATACACTGATACAATAAAAGCCAATTTTTGGCAGGGGGGCCAAAATGGTTCCTAAATACAAAATAATTAATATCTCAAGAACTAATTGACATAGAGCTATGCAGTTTTTTTGTCTGCACTGAACCCAACTGATATTTTTTATTAAGCATAGAATTTTGATTTGAACCCCAAGAAATTTTATATAAATACCAAAGCCAAAAATATTAACACACATACACACACACACAAAATATTCAAAACACACTGCTGAACCCAACTGATATTTTTTATTAAGCATAGAATTTTGATTTGAACCCCAAGAAATTTTATATAATAAACATAACAAAATTCTAATATTTATTTTTGTTTAACAGGTACAACAAGTTTTGAGCACATAAGCAGTTTCTGAGGAATACAAGGCAGCAGCAGCAGCAAGGAATTAACTTATAGAAGGCAGTGTGCATCATATCTAATTGCATGGATAATCTTGACACAGGATTTTTTGAGAGAAGATGTATTTCAAAATACATAAAATCTAAGTCACTTGTTGATGATTTAAGGCTTAGATTCTTGGGCCTGTCCGAGTATGACCTGTTTGCTGTACAGAATGAAGCTGAAATGCAGTGGGTGCTTGCCAGTAACAGGCCATTCCAATGCCTGTATCTCAACTTTATCAGTGAGTTTGAGAGGCGTGTATACAACAAGAACAAGAGAATTGTTGGATCTTTTGTTAATTTTTATACAGACAGGTGCCATTATAATTTAAGGTTGAAATTGTTTGACAATTATTGGTTCAACAATTGCCATGAGCTTTGTTTTGAGTATAGGATGCCCATGATTGCATCTCAGAGTTTAAATTGGAGACATTATAAATATTCAAATAAAATTATTAACAAGATATCTAAATATATGAAGATTGAATTTGTTACAACTGATAATGGGAATTTGTACAGTGGTGAAGATTTCAATCCAGAGTTTGTATCTTATTCCGACTATATATATTTGAATGAGCTTGTCATGTATTTTATAAGGCAAAAATTTAGAGATTGTACTTATGATTGTATTGTTGAGGCACTGGGGCAGAATAATTTGCATGGCATATGCAACTGTGGGAGAGTTTTGTCCAGACTCTCAGTGTGATTTCAGGCACAGGAATCTGGCAGTTGGGCATCAACCCCTCCATATCCATAACAGCTCTGTGTTTATAATAGATAGGAATATTGAGTGCATCTAACAATTCCTGCCCATAACAGTTCCATGTTGTAGAAATATCAGCAAGGCTCTGTGTCTGTGAGATTTGAAATCTTGTTCCCAATCAGTTCCAAGCTGTACAGCTCTGTGTCTGTGAGATTTGAAACCTGTTCCTGTACAGCTCTGTGAGAATTTTCATAGTGCCTAATAATATCAGCACAGCTCAGTTAGGATCGCATCTAACAAATATCAAGGATTTGTACCTAATTACAGTAGCACAGGGATAGGGATATTAAGTATAGACTATTGATATAGAAATTATTTTATTCTTCAATCTTATTCATAACAGTTCTATGCTCCTATGTGTCTGAGCAACATCAGTACAGCACAGCTCTGTTAATTAATATCTATTGAAACATGTGTCTGTGCGGGGATTTGTACCTAAGTATAGCTATTATTGAGTATAGAATTATTATATCTAGATCCATTTTCTGTGTCTGTGCAGGGATTTGTACTTAATAACATCAGTGCAGCATTGCTCTGTTAGAGTATAGATTTATATTATTATTGAAACATCTTTTCACAAACAATCTCATCTAACAATTCTATAACAGTTCCGCTCAGCTCTGTGTCTGTGCGGGGATAAACATCAGTACAGCACAGCTCTGTTGCTCATCTTTTCAGCTCTGTTTGAGTTGGTGTTTTAAGTCCACTTTATGCACAGTAAGGCTAATCGGGACTGGACCTACGGTTTAAAGTGGGATCCGAACCACTGTGCCATGTGCCTCCACCGGGTATCGAACCCGGGACCCCTTGACTACAAGGCGACGACGCTACCACTGCGCCATCGGGGAGGCCCTCTTTTCAGCTCTGTGTCTGTGCAGGGATTTGTACCTAATAACATCAGTACAGCACAGCTCTGTTAGAGTATAGATTTAATTATATTATTATTGAAACATCTAGAAATTATTCTTCCTAACAATTCCATAACAATTCCATGCTCAGCTCTGTGTCTGTGCGGGGATTTGTACCTAATAACATCAGTACAGCACAGCTCTGTTAGAGATAGGGATATTGAGTATAGATTTAATTATTGAAACATCTAGAAATTATTCTTCAAACAAATATCATCTAACAATTCCATAACAATTCCATGCTCAGCTCTGTGTCTGTGCGGGGATTTGTACCTAATAACATCAGTACAGCACAGCTCTGTTAGAGACATTTAATTCTTCAGATTTATATCCATAACATCTCTGTGTCTGTGTGTCAGTACAGCACAGCTCTGTTAGAGATAGGTATATTATATAAATTTAAAAATTATTTCATTCTTCACAAACAAATCTCATCTAACAATTCCATGATCAGCTCTGTGTCTGTGCGAGGATTTGTACCTAATAACATCAGTACAGCTTAGCTCTGTTAGAGATATTTAATTTTTCACTTTTATATCCATAACAGCTCTGTGTCTGTGTGAGGCAAGCACAGCTCTGTTAGAGATAGGGATATTGAGTATTGAAACATCTAGAAATTATTTCATTCTTCACAAACAAATCTCATCTAACAATTCCATGCTCAGCTCTGTGTCTGTGCGAGGATTTGTACCTAATAACATCAGTACAGCATAGCTCTGTTAGAGATAGGTATATTATATAAATTTAAAAATTATTTCATTCTTCACAAACAAATCTCATCTAACAATTCCATGATCAGCTCTGTGTCTGTGCGAGGATTTGTACCTAATAACATCAGTACAGCTTAGCTCTGTTAGAGATACTTAATTTTTCACATTTATATCCATAACAGCTCTGTGTCTGTGTGAGGCAAGCACAGTTCTGTTAGAGATAGGGATATTGAGTATTGAAACATCTAGAAATTATTTCATTCTTCACAAACAAATCTCATCTAACAATTCCATGCTCAGCTCTGTGTCTGTGTGGGGATTTGTACCTAATAACATCAAAACAACACAGCTCTGTTAGAGATAGGTATATTATATAAATTTAAAAATTATTTCATTCTTCACAAACAAATCCATCTAACAATTCCATGCTCAGCTCTGTGTCTGTGCGAGGATTTGTACCTAATAACATCAGTACAGCATAGCTCTGTTAGAGACATTTAATTCTTCACATTTATATCCATAACAGCTCTGTGTCTGTGTGAGGCAAGCACAGCTCTGTTAGAGATAGGGATATTGAGTATTGAAACATCTAGAAGTTATTTCATTCTTCACAAACAAATCTCATCTAACAATTCCATGCTCAGCTCTGTGTCTGTGTGGGGATTTGTACCTAATAACATCAAAACAACACAGCTCTGTTAGAGACAGAATATTCAATTCTTCACAATTCCATAACAGTTCCATGCTCAGCTCTGTGTCTATGTAGACCAAAACAGCACAGCTCTGTTAGAGATAGGGATATTAAGTATAAATTTAAAAATTATTTCATTCTTCACAAACAAATCTCATCTAACAATTCCATAACAGTTCCATGCTCAGCTCTGTGTCTGTGTGAGGCAAGCACAGCTCTGTTAAAGATCTTCACAAACAAATCTCATCTAACAATTCCATAACAGTTCCATGCTCAGCTCTGTGTCTGTGTGGAGATTTGTACCTAATAACATCAAAACAACACAGCTCTGTTAGAGACAGAATATTCAATTCTTCACATCCATATCCATAACATCTCTGTGTAATTCCATAACAGTTCCATGCTCAGCTCTATATCTGTGTAAGGCAAGCACAGCTTTGTTATATGATAGGAATATTAAGTATAGATTTAAATTTCATTCTTCACAAACAAATCTCATCTAACAATTCCATAACAGTTCCATGCTCAGCTCTGTGTCTGTGTGAGGCAAGCACAGCTTTCATTCTTCACAAACAAATCTCATTTAACAATTCCATAATAGTTCCATGCTCAGCTCTGTGTCTGTGTGGGATTTGTACAGCAACATAGCTTTGTTAGAGACAGAGTAGATGGGTATAAATATTATCTTATTCAATTCTTCTCCTCCATATCCATAACAGCTCTGTGAAATTTATTCTTTACATCTAACAATTCCCATAACAGTTTCATGCTCAGCAAGGCTCTGTGTCTGTGTAGATAGGGATATTAATATTTTTTCCTTCATAACAGTTCCTGTGTCTGTGTGGGATTTGTACAGAGCACAGCTCTGAGATAGGGATTAATAGTTAGGGTATAATTAATTCTTCACATCTATTGAGTGTCTAGATGTTATTTCATCCCTATGCCATGACAGTTTCAACTCTGTATTTGTATGGAATTTAAAACTTGTCTGAAAAGTGGCAATCAATGCCTATTGTTTCTATATAAACGTTTCAACATATGTTCAACATTTTGAATTGATCATCAGATAATTGAGTGGCCAGTGTTCCATTTGATTTCTTATATTGTGTAAACAATTTGAGGGACAGCTTATAAGAGCCATTTTGTGCATTTAGAATTGCCTGCACATCAGGATTTAAAATGTTCAAAAAATTCTTAATACCACATCTTGGCTCTGATACAAACCGGTAATCCCTTAATTGGCCAGCAAAACTGCTATGGATGGGTTCATAGCGTGGCTGCTTTGCCGGTCCAGCATTAACAGGTGTTTCATGCTTCCTTTTCAGACCAGATGTAGATGGTTGAGGGGGCAATGTTGATGACTGTGCAGAACAAGTACCATATAAGCTTGTCATATGATCCCGGGACCTCAATATATAAGCAGTCACCAGCAGAAACAGTATATACAGTGCCAGAAATCATGTTTGAGTGCTTAATTCTATAAATATTTCTCCCTACAGAAATCTTGACATTACCCTCAGGGGTTGTAATAAATTGCAATTGACCACCTACAGGTAATTGGTAATGATTTAAATTATTGTTAAATATGTACAATGTTTTACCTGTTTCATCATCAACATCTGTAAGTATGCTGTTCAGATGAATAATTAACAAAGCACTTAGTTTAGATATCATATCAGAAGAGGGTTGTGGTGTTGGAAGGTCCATAATAGCCTGTTTTTTGAACCCAAATAAGTTCATAGGCATGTTTATTTATTTCAAATCATGCTCTGTAATTGGGCATTGATTACCACTTTTCAAATCACAATGACCCCATGGTAGAGTATGTATGCCACATGATAAAATGCATCTCTTATCATCATGTGGGTCCAGAGCCCCTTTTCTTACAATATTTGTAGTCAACAAGTGATCCATACTCTGAATTCTGGATTCTGATGTTCTGATTGTGCTACATGATTTGAGGCAATTTTTGTAATCTTCAAATTCAAGCTCTTTGTCTACAGTCACTCTGCCAATGCCCTTGGCCTTTTTGGCAACAACACCACTACATGTTTCAAAACTGTACATCTTGGCCCTTAACCCAGCAAATGCCACAATAACATCACCAAGTGTCTCATCTTTTAACTTGCCAGGCACCTTTTTGTTGTGGTGTTGAATTTTTGAATGTTCAGTGGTATCAAAATATTTAAACAATTCAGGCTGTGCTATATCTTGATAAACATCTTCTGTTTGAATATCAAGAACAAAACTATCTGTATCCATGTACATCAGTTTTACACGATCCTTATAAAAAGGCTTCAACACATCATAATACAATTTTAACATGTGTAATTTGGCCAATTCCAATATCACAGCCCCTACATAAATAGGCTTATCAAACTTAATCTTTGTTTTTTTCATGTTGAAAAGTGCCATATTCTCATCATAAATTCTTCTGTAATTGAAGTTGGGCTTTGCTATCAATTTTTTGCTCCGGCTGGGGTCAGTAATTATTTTAACATCAATATGTTTTCTGACATTTTCAATTGTTTTGCCATACACAGAATTGACCATCAATTTAAACAAGGTCTTATCAAATTGGCTCATTGCAGATGTTCGAAGCTCTGTGTTTGTATCAATATATGGCTTCAACCATCTTGAGTGCCTGAACCTCAAAACTTTTCCAACTTTGGTCACTTGAACACCATGATGCATCAGGAACTGGAGGTTTTTGTAATATATGACATAATCCTGTTTCGGCTCTAGAGTCATCATGAGCTTCTGTTTCGAGCCAGGTGAACACTTAACCTCAGGAATTGGGGGCAGATCAGAAAATGTGTTGTGTAAATCATCAGGAATTGTCAGATCAACCTCTAAGAACAGGCCATAGTGACTGTCCTCAAAGTCCTGAAGATCCTCAATGTTGAAATCTTCAACCCACTCAAGCCCTGCATATGGCAGTTTTTTCATCATAGCATAACCATAGAGGCTATTGGCATCTACATACAGCATATAATTTGATGGCAGTGCTGGATCATAATCAGGAATATATTTGTTATTTGCTCTGGCATATCTCTGAGAACATTGCACCATGCCTCCTCTTATACACTGTTCCATAAACAGATACATATCTTGATCCTGGATCAGATCCAATTGCATTTTAGTGTTTAAAAACATTGCAGACCATGTTAGCCCCGGAGCACTGTAAAAATACATTGGATCCAGCTTATAATTTTTCATGGAAGATTTTCTAAATGCCTGAAGTATATCAGCTAAGAGGGTCACATCAAGTTTTAAATATGCCTTGTGATAATCACCAAATGTCTGGCATTTTAAATTGTTCCACATCAACTGGGCATGGTGATAATCTTCATCAGTGATTCCAGATCCTCTGATTTTGCTGTAAAATTCTTGTTGTGGTGGCAGAGAACACTCATCAAATTTAGAAAAATCTGTAACATAATCATATGGATATACGCCCTTCCGCCTAATTAATTTCAGCTCCTGATTTGGAAACAAAGCACATGTGATTTTGAATTGATCATCAGATAATTGAGTGGCCAGTGTAGCCAGGCTAGCAGACAGAATTCTGTATGAATCAAGAAATCTTAAGTGAATAGGAACACCATTAACTTTAATTATTTTGCTAATGGCAATATATTTCTCATTATTTTCAGCTAAAATATTTAAATTCTGCTTGTCAAACCCCTCGTACCTGATCAAATGATGAAAATCATAATTGGATGCACCATGGCAAAATATAGGGACAAATTTTGGTCTCTGGATCTTAATATTACAGCTATTACACAGGGCCATTAAGAATTTACCATCTGTATGAGAATGGTGATGAACCTTGATATTTGTATCTGAAAATTCAGAATCACATACCGGGCATTTTTCTGCATTGTTGAAATCTTCAATCTGTTTCTCTGTTAAAGGCAACATAGTTTTTGATTTTAATAAGACATTAGATGCTATGTTATGGCACTCATTTTCTATTCTATCTGCAATTTTTTTGATGGCATCTGCTCCCATGTATAAATTTTCTTTACTAACAACACCATCCTGTAAAACAACATAACAAAAACTAGAAGGTTCATGTAACTGGTATGATGTACTTGAAGATTCATCAGGATCTGGGCTAGAGAATGCAAGAGGTTTGAGATTTGATTCAAAATCACAGACTATATATGCTGGGTGTTCCAACAAGGCTTCAAATTTTTTAAAATTGACTTTTTCACTTGGATTAGGCATCACCATATGAACAGGTTTATGGTTGCCACAGTATTTCAGATGCTCAATTAACTTGTTTTTAGCAATTTCTGCATTCACTTTTCGAACCCCATTCACCATTTTTTGACCATCAAATACAGTTAAACATCTTCTACACAACTTGAATATTGTATTGGATTTGTCTAGTTGTTTTGTGACTAAAGCTTCAAGATTATGTATCAGAGTGTAATGGTGTGTATCATCCCGTTCAATTAAGAGCAGATCAATCGGAACAGCAGAATCATCATCAAGTGTACTGATTCTGAGAGGTGCTATCAAGCAATTGCCACGGCCAGTAGAACAAATAAATACATTAATAGATAATTGTTTGCCATTGATATCCCGGGCCTTTTTTTTCAAATTTATCAATATTCTGAACAGACATTGGATATTCTAAACCCTCCATTGCATCATCAAAATCATTTTCATGTTGTTTATAATAAATTATTCTCTCAGGATTCCTTGAAACTGGATACAAAGCAGCTAAAATACACCACAAAAAGCATTTCTCATCATTATTTTTTATGTTAACCACAGCTTTTTTGTTTTTAATATTAGCAGGTAAAGGCACATATGTGGAACCTTGTAATGGGCTGAATTCAGAAATATTTACATAGAGCTTGTGTGGAGATCCGCATAGGCTCCATCCTGACTCTTTTGCCGCAAATTCAGAGTGTTTAATATTCAATTGATCTATCAAACTGCTTATTATTTTGTCTGAATTTGCATTTGAATATACAGCTACAGTTTCTGTTATGTGGGGCTGTGTAAATTTTGTTCCATTTGATTTCTTATATTGTGTAAACAATTTGAGAGACAGCTTATAAGAGCCATTTTGTGCATTTCGAATTGCCTGCACATCAGGATTTAAACTGTTCAAAAAATTCTTAATACCACATCTTGGCTCTGATACAAACCGGTAATCCCTTAATTGGCCGTTAAAACTGCTATGGATGGGTTCATAGCGTGGCTGCTTTGCCGGTCCAGCATTAACAGGTGTTTCATGCTTCCTTTTCAGACCAGATGTAGATGGTTGTGGGGGCAATGTTGATGACTGTGCAGAACAAGTACCATTATGTTTATATGTGAAGTATTCCATGCTATATTTTCTATGGCATTTAGGGCATATTTTTGTGGGAGTTCTATATTTATCTGGATTACAATTCTTTTGATGCTTAGCCCAATTGGGGCTGGATATATTCTTTTTGCATTGATTACAATGTTTTTGATTTGGCATTTTTTATTGTTTGTTTATTATATAAAATTTCTTGGGGTCCAAATCAAAATTCTATGCTTAATAAAAAAATATCAGTTGGGTTCAGCAGTGTGTTTTGTATATTTAGTGTGTGTGTGTGTATGTGTGTTAATATTTTTTGGCTTTGGTATTTATATAAAATTTCTTGGTGTTCAAATCAAAACTCTATACTTAATAAAAAATATCAGTTGGGTTCAGCAGTGTGCTTTGTGTGTGTGTCTGTGTGTGTGTGTGTGTGTGTGTTAATACGTTTGGTCTAGTTTTAAGTGTAGCCAAAAACAATATCAAGAGGGGCTTATTTTTAACAAGCTTATGGACAACAATCTCACAGATGCAGCTTTTGTAAGTGTAGCCAAATCAATCTGAGGGGGGTCATACTTTCCCGGGAAATTCCCGAGGGCATTTTTACAAAAATCTTGGATTAGACGGAGTACCACACTTGAGCAAAAAGGTCATATGGGCATGTTGAGCAAGTTTTAAGTGTAGCCAAATCTGCCTGAGGGCGGTTCATACTTTATCGAGCCAGTAATATTGTATTTCATACTACTGTTCAGGCATCATATAACGAGGCTGCGAGCGAAAATCCTCGTACTAGACGTTCAGGCATCATATAACGAGGCTGTGAGGGAACAGCCTCCCACTAAACGTTCAGGCATCATATAATGAGGTTGCAAGGCAAAAGCTTTCCACTAGACGTTCAGACATCATATAACAAGGCTGCAAGGAAAGGGTCTCGCACTATAAGTCCAGGCATCCTATAACGAGGCTGCGAGCGAAAAGCCTCCCACTAGACGTTCAGGCATCATATAACGAGGCTCCGAGCGAAAAGCCTTCTACTAGACGTTCAGGCCTCATATAACGAGGCTGCGAGGGAAATGCCGTCCACTCGACGTTCAGGCATCATATAATGAGGCTGCAAGGGAAAACGCTTTCCACTAGACGTTCAGGCATCATAATGAGGCTGCGAGGGAAATGCCGTCCACTCGACGTTCAGGCATCATATAACGAGGCTCCGAGCGAAAAGCCTCCTACTAGACGTTCAGGCATCATATAACGAGGCTCCGAGCGAAAAGCCTCCTACTAGACGTTCAGGCATCATATAATGAGGCTGCAAGGGAAAACGCTTTCCACTAGACGTTCAGGCATCATAATGAAGCTGCGAGCGAAAAGCCTCCCACTAGACGTTCAGGCCTCATATAACGAAGCTGCGAGGGAAATGCCGTCCACTCGACGTTCAGGCATCATATAATGAGGCTGGAAGGAAAAAGCTTTCCACTAGACGTTCAGGTATCATATAACAAGGCTGCAAGGAAAGGGTCTCGCACTATAAGTCCAGGCATCCTATAACGAGGCTGCGAGCGAAAAGCCTCCCACTAGACGTTCAGGCATCATATAACGAGGCTCCGAGCGAAAAGCCTCCTACTAGACGTTCAGGCATTATGTAAGAGACAAGTGATAAATGAATAGGGTTATATTTTGTAAATGTCATTACAATGAATGTGAAAATCAATACTATCTTTGTACAGGGTCCATTAAAAGTACCTGATGGTTTTCTGCTTGATGGTACTTAGCAGGAGGGTAGACGGCGTTGTCAGAGTGATGGCGCATTATGCTGCTATTTTTTTCAATTTCAGTTAACAGGTAGCAGTGGAAAGCTAAGTATAAGCTGTGGATAACGAGAAGATACTTTTAAAAATTAAATTTACAAATCTGCAGTGAATACTGAGGGAATGTTGCATAATCGGCCTCTCCACTGTGAAGGAGTTATTATAATCCCTTGCGCAACAGCCCATGAAGAGCCTTGGCGTACCTACCGACTGCCGGTCTTTCCTTCGTCACCTCTAAGCGTGGATATCTTCAACCAGTATTGGAATAATCGGGGGGTCAACCCGACGTATCCCCAGCTGTTATAGTAGGTCTCCGTGACCGGATTACGCTTACTCATTTGAAGCTCTCCAATTTCCTCACGATGGTGGGTTGCCACCGGCCTTATTCACATGTCGAAATTTCCCGAGACTGAACCTGGGATCGAACCCATGCCGTCCCGCAGTCGCCGTCCAAAGCAAGGTGCCGAGTTAAGGTATATGCAAATTCGGGCCCATCAGCTTCGTATTTTTTCTAGGAATACTTTTAATTCAGATCACTGCGTTTCGATGTTTCACAATTTCGATCGAGGCTCCAGAACTACTCAGTTGTCGATTAGGATGGCTTCGTTTCAACTTAATGGAACAACACCCCACACAGCATGGTTTTGAAAGGCAGTTTGTCAGTACCATGTTTCCAGGACATATCATTTTCTGCGGGTTGCGACATTTCGCGCCCACTGCTATCGCCAGATCTCCCTGTGCGCGACTTCCTTTCGGGATACCTCAATCTGTAATGTTTGTTCACATTGAGTAACCACGAACAGTTCTCGATCTGAAAGAAACTATTGGTCCTTAAATTCAAGCCATCCCACGCGAGCTATGAAGAGCTTCACTGACAGACCCAGTGGTTGCATCCGCAAAGATAGACATCATTTTGACGACGTCATTTTTCGGACCTAAATATTGCTTTCTCTTTTGCAAATTGCACAGATATCTACTTTGAAAGATACAATACAGTCCTTCTAGAATCTGAATAGCTATCTTTCTTAATCCGTCCGATCGTCTTGCCAGACCCTGTATTATAGAAACAGATCTCGTATGAGAATGGATTTTTTTAAAAATATAAATAAAAACCAGATTGTATGAAAACACATATATATTACAAAATTGCAGATCACGATCCTCCTTATTTTATTAAATTCTCCTTTCAATTCAATATGTTTATATACAGTGTGTACAGTCGCGGACACTGCTGGGTTGTAACGACCCTATTGAAGAAGCACTGAAGCAAACCCTCGGTGTCTGATCACCGAGCGCCTTGTGACTAGACAACCCAACCAGCATTTGCAATTCTGCAGCATGTATACCAATCCCGGGTATACATCTTGGGAAATTGAGCAGTGATGCCAAAGAGAAATACGAGATGAAGATTGTCGGACGTAATGTCTCGTGTTCTCGACATGGAATAATACTAGGTCCACGTTACGTTCCTTTATTTAATGTTGTTTGGGAACGAACCTGACGGATTGGGTTTATATTTTCACTCCTTGCATTACACTAAGTTCTATATTTTACAATTATATTAACATGGGCAACCTGGGTTCGAGCCCAGTGGAAGGTAACTTTTCTTTTGCCCACATGCTAGTCCGACACGATAACCAACACTCCAAATGAAATAACACGAAACGTTTTTGCAAGTAGTCGACTGAAACGAAAGTTTATTTTCAGATTGCTAATTCCCAAGGTATAACATGCGTAGCCAAGTGTGTCTTGCATTTGCTGTACTCTTGTTATTTGAGTAGAGTTGGTCTCTTCCTAGGTTAATCACGGGAAAAGTGAGGAATGTGTTTTAGACGAAGATGATAAATAGACACACAGGAATAATCACCCTCTCAAAAAATCCAGAACTCGAGCCTGGAACCTTCGATGCGAGGTGTGTTTCTTGTTCTAACTATATCTGTGTGTTTTCGTAAGATTCGTGGTATTTCGTGAGATTATATGAAGAAAGTAAATAAATAAGACAAGTGGGTGGAAGGGACTGGAGAATCGTAGCTACGGAACCATTGAGGAGATATCCTTCTTAAAGATAGAGAAATAATCTCTATATCCCTTGTGATAGAGAACCTATTAGAAGAATGAAAGGACAGATTAAAATATTAAATTTGACGTGTATCCTTTTGTCAAAATGCCTAGAAAACAATATAATATACTTGTTCACTGCTAGAAAATAATAAAAGCTTTTGCCCAGGGTGGGGATCGAACCAAGGCCTCGCTGATGAAAGCTCTACACGCTAACCAACACAGTATCAATAAAACCACATTTTCTTTTTTACAGTCAGTCTGTTCCCTTGCTCAACACCTGAGGAAGCAAATGCATCTTAATTTCACTGATTGTTTCATTGTCTATTAATAGAAAATAGACGCATTCTTTCTGTGAAATATCCCATGTTTCGCACATCATGCTTCTCCGTTTACTGTTATTTGGACATTGACTTGGAAGTTAAAACTTAGCTTTGTGTGTGTGTTTTCACGTGCATGTGTGTGACAAGAGTGGTTTGAACGTGTGTTGGATGTTGTTCTAGGTATTATTTTTGTTCAAAGCATTAATATAATTGTAAAATATAGAACTTAGTGTAATGCAAGGAGTGAAAATATAAACCCAGTCCGTCAGGTTCGTTCCCAAACAACATTAAATAAAGGAACGTAACGTGGACCTAGTATTATTCCATGTCGAGAACACGAGACATTACGTTCGACAATCTTCATCTCGTATTTCTCTTGGGCATCACTGCTCAATTTCTACAAGCTGCAGAATTGCAATGCTGGTTGGGTTGTCTAGTCACAAGGCGCTTGGTGGTCAGACATCGAGGGCTTGCTTAGGTGCTTATTCAATAGGGTCGTTACAACCCAGCAGTGTCCGTGACTGTACATAAACTTCGGACCCACTTTGAAAAATTTATTTGCAACAACCTATGAAATTGATCACCATCAGGAATACAAAATGTTGTAGAGAATACATGGAAGTTTTTTTACATGGCAATTTCGTTACAAATGCTCTATGTGGGAACCGAGGGTGACCCGACAAATGTCTACACTTGAGTACTGCATTGGACCATTTTCGCTCGAAAATACTCGATCGAATCTCTCAAGCTCGAGCGTAATTCGCTCGAATGTGTAGAATATCAAATATATTTTTAATGGGACAATAATCGTACAAATATATGTGTAAAATCCGTCCTGGTAGTTTCAGCCCATAATCATCTATTCATTTTCATATATAGCTATGTGTTGTAAAGATGGACTAAATTACATTTTAACATGAAAATGATTACTATGTTCACTTCAGTTTCAATTTCACTGCATCTTTCACTTCACGATTCATTTTTGAAGGGCCAATAATACAGAAAAATTACGGTTACACCTGAACTACTGTGTTTCGAGCGTATACTGATCGTTTTGCCTGTTCGAGCGAAATTCGCTTGTGACGTCATGGTGATCGAAGAGCTGTCAGTTCCTAACGCTATCTAGCGTCGTCCGTGCGAACTATTTGCCAGTCGAGCAAGTCTACACGGTAATCAAACTCCTGCCAAACACGGCTCAACATGTCCTCTGTAACTGTGGCTGTTGCTTGTTCAATTCTCCCCCTAAGTTCCACAACATAAACAAGTTACTAAATTTCCGTTGGACATCTGTAGCACTTTTTAATTCCTCAAATTGTAGAACACAAAAGGCCTTCTCAGGTTGAGAAAGCGCCATGATGAATCTGGCACTCTCTAGCGGCAGAAAATGGAACTACTAGAAACACCGGCAATACAAAAAAAAAATCAAGTTTACTCTTTAAAATAATCTACTTTGTTACTCGATAGTGCTAACATTTTGTCTACAATAAATTTTTCAAATTGGTGCGGAGTTTATGTACACACTGTATATTAATACCTGAAGATTAAAATAATAAGCAAATTAGGTCCGGAGACGGAAATTGTTTTTTTTGGGAAGCTAATTTTCGATTTATTACATTTCTTGGGACCCCCTGTACCTCCAGAGAAAAAAATCACCGGTTGGGGAACACATACATTTTGATGCTTGCGCTATTTTACTTTAAATGCTTTCAAAAACCTGAATTATATAAAAGAAAGCAGAAATGATCGAAATTTTAAAAATTTATTCATATAAATTTGATCCAAATTCTTGACGGTATCGTGTATTTTGATAGCCTATTCTTGGAACGACAAACCATCTACTCTGTACAATTTTCAAGTCAGCTGAATGAAAAAATAAGATGCAATTCATATATTGGCACGATTTTCGATTAATACACAGTTATTAGAAAACGTTGCCCAGTCCATAGTTGCGCTTGCGCAGATAAGAACGGCGCATGTTCCGCCCTGTCTGTTCACTGCTCGTCTGAATTGAATAGCCGCAGACGAGTGAAGCCACACAGGAGGTCTCCGTGTACGGCAAGAACCCGTTGGCTGTATGAGCGGTAGTCATAAATATGGTTATTTCTTGCAGCGCATATAACTGCATAACCCTGGAAAAGCCAGGGTCGGAAGTTTCCTGTCATAGATATGTATTTATTAATTGTGTACTTACATTTCTACTATGAAATACGTAACTATTTTATGTACATGTTACTAGAAATGTGAGAATACTTGAAAGGAAGTCAGTTCATGTTTCGCTCTACATATTTGTAAAATTTTATATTAATTGTGAGACAAGCATAGGCGCTGACTTACGAGGGTGAGGCACTTTCTTTCCCCCTTTCAATAACTCAAGAAGTATATACGGTATATACGTACATTATGCGTAAAAAAATGTCGTCAATCATTCTTCCCTCCCTTTCCCAAAGTTCCGGCCTCTGGGGACACACCACGTATATGTTATTAATATTTCCCAACACACTTCACTTGAGATCGAGGTTTTTTGTGTGTAGCCTCAACACAGTTTGAAAACCCCCGGAATTATCTGTTAACTTCTTATAAAAAAGGTAAGCAAGACAAGCAGTTCTTTTTAAATCATGGCATGGAATTTTTTCATGGCGACATACCGGGTGTTCCGTTCATATCTCCCTAATTTCAATTAATTACTGTGAACGAAGTACGATGAATTGTGAAATGACTATAACACCAAATGAAAGGCCAGATCTTCAAGTTTTGTTTTCATAACTTGAAGTTGTCCGTTTGCTCACTACGCAGCGCCACTGTCGCATAAATAGAAATGGCGACTGTTCAACAACGCGCGCAGGCAGTGGTGTGGTATGCTGAGACAAAATCTGTGATTGCAACGTAACGAAATTTCAGACGAGTGTGCGGAGGAGTTGCACCTGATGCTAAATCATCAAGCATTCGAGCGGGGTTTTAGAGAACCCCAAGTAAATGCATCCGCCAGGCATCTAGGCAATTCAATGTGACTCCAACAACAATGCATGGAGTTCTGCACAAGCGGCTTCGGTTGTATCCGTATAGAGTGCAGATTGTGCAACAATTGAAGCCAGATGAAAAGCCGCGTAGCATAGAATTTGGTATGGAAACCCCGCTTGAATGTCTTCCACCTTTTCCTAAGACACACGACGGCGAGCTCCACCACATTGTTTTAGCACACTGCCGGTTGTTGGAAACTTACTAAACCACAGCCTAATTGATTTAGCATCAGTTGCAACTGCTCCGTACACTCGTCTGAAATTTCGTTGCGTTGCAATCACAGATTTTGTCTCATCATACCACACCACTGCCTGCGCGCGTTGTTGAACAGTCGCCATTTCTATTTATGCGACCGTGGCGCTGCGTAGTGAGCAAACGGACAACTTCAAGTCATGAAAACAAAACTTGAAGATCTGGCCTTTCATTTGGTGTTGCAGTTATTTCACAATTCACCGTACTTCGTTCACAGTAATTAATTGAAATTAGGGAGATTTGAATGGAACACTCTGTATTTCTTTCATAACTGCTACGCAGTTTGATAGCCCCTGGAATAGTCGGTTAACTTATCAAACAAAATGCAACTTAGGTAATTATTTCTCTTTTAAGAGGAATAAATGTGGTAACGTTTTTCATAGCTGCTGCGCAGTTTGAAAAACCCCTGGAATTGTCTGTTAAAACTTCTTTAAAGAAGGCAAGGGAGGTTTTCTTCTTTGGAAAATGTCAAATTAACATGTATTTTGTGCTATTTCAAAGAATTTTAGATGTACAAAACCCGTTAACATTACAAACGTTTCTAATATTATTTATTAATACAT
The DNA here is from genome assembly GCF_977018435.1 of Lepisma saccharinum. Classification (NCBI taxonomy): domain Eukaryota; kingdom Metazoa; phylum Arthropoda; class Insecta; order Zygentoma; family Lepismatidae; genus Lepisma; species Lepisma saccharinum. Next base: position 28,517,747 of record NC_139236.1, read on the forward strand.
TAAGCGAACTGAATGGTATATTTTATGTTCAGGCACCTATCCAGAAATATATTTCAGAGGCTGAGGGTGTGAACCAAGTTGGGTTCGTGTTTTAAGTCCACTTTATGCACAGTAAGGCTAATTGGGACTGGACCTACAATTTAAAGTGGGATCATTATGTGCCTCCTCCGTATCGAACCCGGGGCACCTTGATTACAAGACGACGACGCTACCATTGCGACATCGGGGAGGCCCTAGTCTGAACCAAGTGATTCAGAAATAATAGTAATAATAACAATAATATATAAAATTATACGTTAATATTATTTATAGGTTTACTCATAATTATGTGCAAATAAATTAATATTTTATTGTTATTATTACATGAATAGATAAATATAATAGATTTAAGAATAGATATGTAACAGTCAGTGGCGTAGCGTTATAGTACGCCCATACGCCCGGCGTTCCCTGATTTAAAATTTTAAAAAAACGTAAATGCTGTAAATATAAAGTTAATCTTGACTAATTTCATATACGAGATTTGACCTACATGGCATTATAATAGCTATTTTTCGCGATCCGCTTGCAACGCTCCACTAACATCACTCGTGCCAGCATTTTTTCCCCATGCCTTTCCTGCCTGTACGCCGGGCAGGTTCGGCGTAAAGAACTCTATATTCCTTGCTGTCTTTCTGGAGGGAAAGCTTGGACAGACTTGGATCTCTACAGCACGCGCGTAAATGCTCTCTCATACGCCAGCGTATGGAGCAGAGGGCTACGTGATTGGTTCATGTGACCCTTTCTGCCTTCTGAAGCAGACGACAGTGGTGGAATTCCTACCCGGTTCTTCGCGCTCGTGCCACTCGTGCTATGTGATGCTACAATACGCAATATTGACTGACGTAACTTTACCAAACTCAAATATATCATTTCTTAATGACCATTGCATTGTATAATTTATCGCATGAACAGCGATGTGTATTAAAAACTAAAAGATCAACAACAGTTTTTGTCAAATAAGTTGGTGAAGTCCTCGTGGTAGAAGTTCAGCCTGTGTCTGCTCTACCACTTAACCAGCAAAACTATTATTTTTATTTTTATTATTATTATTATTATTATTTCGTTAGTATCTAACTGCTTAATATTGTGTCAATGGAAATGTTTAGCATTCATTTGAAAACTCTTAACATCGAATGGTCTCTGGACAAAATTATTTTAAAATGTTTATCACCATTCCAAGATGCAATAAACAGTGGTCTGAATTACTAATCGGCACTGTTACGTCAGTAGAGTGTACGATAGTTGGATCATCCACCACCTCCGTGTCAGAGTGTTTTGCACAGTGCGCCAAGACGACAGAGGTCCCTGGTTCGAATCCCGGCGTTTGCACGGGTGTTCTTTATGAGTGTCCCTTCATCAACTTCATAAATATCATCAGTCATATTCATATTCTCGATTAACCAAAAGTGGTATAAAAGCGAAGTAAAATAAACCAAATCAATCAGTAGTTGGATCGCCCACAATAATGACGTCTACTGTTGTTCAAAGGCGCTTGTGATTCAGGTAGGTTTTCTAATGACTTGCGTCATGCAGAAAGGTATAAAACACCAGAGTTCAAAACATTTGTGGCATAGTGAGGCATCTAATTGTCTAGCTAAAACATGCATGGATGATGTTTTATTGAAAACCCAGCTGACTTCAGGCAAATAAACAATACATGTGGCGACTAATTCCATAAGTAAATTATTAAGCAAAAACGGGCCGACCCTTCCTTCGGACTTGGCGTTCCCACCCGAAATGTCCATGCTACGCCACTGGTAACAGCTTGTATTCATTATCTAGCGAGCGCGTAGTTACGATCAACAAAACTTATGTAATATCATCTTTTCTGGCAAGCAACAATAAAATAAAGAATGAAATATTTTTTTAAAAAAGAAACAGAATGGAATATTTATTGAAAGCCAAAGAAACCTATGTTAGATCCAATTAACGAAATGTAAAGTTCGTGAATATATGCAATTATTACAAATAGTAGTGTGCATTAATCTACTTTGGTACTACCATACAAAGCCGTATTATCGCAATATAATCCTTGCCTTCCAGTAAGTTCGGCGGAAATAACTAGACAAGTGGTATACAATCAGATTTTCATTATTATTAGTACTCGATAAGTCTTTTGGGGGGTCCAGAACCCCCTAAATAGGTCCGTGTTTATGTTGCATTAAACCAGGCGTTGGGAGAAATTTACACTTTACATGGTACGCGAAGTATTTGTGCAAGCAGGAGTGGCTTCACACGCGAGTAGTGTGTTTGGTACCACAACCAGTGCCACTTACAAGTGTAGAAAAGGAGAGGCTATTTGATTGAACAGCCCGATTTGCCTATACTTAAAACAAAGCCAAGAGGGGCTTATACCCCAATTCTTCTAGTGTGATATGCTCTGAATTTTTAAGAATTTTGAATTCTAGTGTAGAAAAGGAGAGCCTCAATAATCTGATTTGCCTATACTTAAAACAAAGCCAAGAGGGGCTTATACCCCAATTCTTCTAGTGTGATATGCTCTGAATTTTTAAGAATTTTGAATTCTAGTGTAGAAAAGGAGAGCCTCAATAATCTGATTTGCCTATACTTAAAACTATGCCAAGTTCCCATATCATTTTATTGTTTATAGTATGTTTTTCTGTCAAAATCCCGGGAATTTTGAATTCAAGTGTAGCCCCCCTCAGATTGATTCTGCCATGTATATATTAATATAACGCTCATAGCTCCTGGGTTCTGAGACCCAGTAGAGTGTGGTGCATAGCTCCATGGTTTTTATTGTTTTGTAATCAGGAGGCCTCTGGGTTTGAGTCCTGATAAAATGTGAGGCCTCCCCTGATTGCAAAATGTTAATATTGTTGCCTTGTAAACAAAAGGCTCGGGTTTGAGTCCTGATAAAATGTGTAAGATTGAAATACATGTGGCAAAATAATATGTCCACACATGAGATTTTGAGAATAATTATTGCTAGTTGATATACAACTGATAGCTCCCAGATCTGAAACCTGGTAAAAAGTGTTGTACAACAGCATAAAAGAACAAAATTATTTTATATTGGGGATCACCCGAGCCTAGTTAATAGCTGTTGTTTGGGTATAAAAGTATCAGCTCAGCCATTAACTGCTGTTAAATTTTTATGCAGGCAAAACTGCCTGATCAATACAATGGGAGAGAAGTGGGTAAACATAATTAATTGGTTGCATGTTCTTTCTAATCTTTTGATCAGTTCTATGTCCCGGCAGGCAATTTATATGCGTGCATGCGTGAGATAAAATCTACATTGTACCCTTTCAGGGAAAATTCCCCCCCCCCCGTACATGCCTTCATGTTATTGACTCCAAGGGAAATTCTCAGTAATGAGAATATTGGCCCCTTGCATGTTGTCAGACAAGCCGGAGCACAATTCTAGTCTTGTCTTGTTGTGTTAATATAAACCCGAGCGAGACTTACAGAATATATACATTGCACAATTTCAAAGTCCAACTTTGAATTGTATTTAGCTGATATAGAACTATGAGTTCTGTGTTCTCAATAAAATGTGGACATAGTCCCATGGCTTATTGCCTTGTAAACAGGAGGCTCGGGTTTGAATCCTGATAAAATGTAATGCCTCCCCTGATGGCAAAGTGTTAATATTGGTGCCTTGTAAACAAGAGCTCTGGGTTTGAGTTCTGGTAAAATGTGAGGCCTCCCCTGATGGCAAAGTGTTAATATTGTTGCCTTGATTTTGTTTTGGCTACACTTAAAAACTAAGGCAAAAGCTCTTATGAGCATTTTGCTTACACAATAATATAATGTAATATATGCTTAAATACTTGTTGCTGTTATGTTAATATGTTACCTGGAATATGCTCAATATTTTAATTGGACACCAGCCTCAGCTCATATATCTAATACTAAGACAATGTACAATGTAATGTGCAGAAATTTTTCTAGAATTGCTCTGTGACTCTCTCATTTCTTACATCATAAACATATGATTTTTCCCCTATGAGAATAACACTACATATGGTGTCATCAGGTAATGCCTCATGGAATTCACAGATAATTTTAATATTTGTCCTATCATTAACTACAACTTGTTTTCTTTTTGAAGTGTTGATTACAAACATGGGTCTCTGTGCTTTGAATTCATCTGGTGTGTAATACATGTCAGTATTGCCAGTAGTGACCCTTTTGTATGCTGTAAATGCTTCATATAATTTAAGGAAATCATCCTTGGACATGTCTAATTTATAATTTTCTCTAGGGAATACCTCATTTCTGCCATTTTTAAGATATATGTTCTTGATGTTGCAGTTATCAAATCTACTTGAATTTTTTTCCTGATTATTGTGTCTTTCAGTCTGAAACAATACCACCACAAAATCCGGCATGTCATATTGTATACTGGAGAATGAATTTGTAGCATCAAACTCATAATAAGTACCAGTTGCGGGCTTCTGTACACATTGATATGTATAAAATTGTAGAGGAATCTGTGGATTTTTTATTATATCAGCTTTGTATTTAAGAGCATAACTGGCCTCATATTCAACAACTGGGATTCTTAACTCCATAGTCTGAATAATGCATTTGCCCTCATCAGGTAGGGTATTAGGCAGAGCTTCCCCTGTAGAGTTTAATGTGTTGTACCTCATCAAAGCATTATTATCATTGGCAGCTCTTCTAAATGTGATTCTTAAACCACCCTTCCACATAATATCTTTGTAATCTGAGAAGAATCCTGGCAACAGGCGCATAGGGAACAGCACTGTGTGGCTTTTAGATAATATTTTATCACCAGCCTCAAATCCACCTATTTTGTAGTAAGAAGCCTCGGTTTTGGATAATTTTAATGTGGCCAAAGCTGTGGAGGTAATGCCGGGATAATCTACTCTGTTTATAACAACACCATGCTTTCTGATCTCAATTTCAGAGAACAGATGCGGCACAAAATTGTCCACCAATCTTATATTTGAATTTGCCGGATAATCTGTTCCATCGAGCTTTACAACATCAAATTTGATGTATAGATCTGCTCTGTGGGGGTGTATAAAGCCATCCCCTACATCAAGATCAACCTCAATCTCTGTGTTGGGTTGATTTAAATTTGCAAATGTCCTCCTGTTTGGTGGGAATGATTGTAGCTCATAACTCTCAATATTTTCCATTTTTTTTTGTATGTATTTTTATTTAAATATTAATCTCTATGATTGCAGTTGTTGTGGCTCCAGCAAAATCAACTAATTCTTCTTTTTCATTAGTGACCATCAATTCAATGTTATCTATTCTGTTGTGGCACACAGGAAAATATAATGTTGGGGATGGAGTGTAGATGATTGGCTCCATAAATTCAGAATTAGGTTTAAATGTTGCAATGATGCCAGTTTGTTTGTGAGTGCCTATGCCATTTGATTTGGTGATCATACCCTCGGCCACATTACAGTGAATATTCAGAGTCTCTATGGCTAAGAATTTAGGTATATTAATAGCAGTGTGTTTGATGGCCGCTTCAAGTTTTGTGTTGTTCTCAAAGCCTAACAGCTCTCCTATAGTACCCAGATCCACTGTTTCTGTAGCAGATACAATCTCTACTCTGTGAGTGACAGAATTTTGACTTAACACTATACCTCTGGGTAATTGAGCATTTAGAGTGGACAGATTATACTGCCCTGGAGTGATGACAATTTTTTGATCCCCTACTGCAATTTTGTTGTTGTGGTGAGTAATATTAGGGATCAAGTACATGCCGTAAAATGCTCTGAGAGCTATTGTTTTGGGATACACTATATCATCATGTAATTTGAGTTTCAATATTGAATTTTGGCTGGTGAGATGGAATACCCCCATGATGTTTTAGATACCACAAGGCTTTTTGAAAATTTTCAATTGATGGTTTATTTATTTGAGACATATATCTAAGAACAGATAAACACAAATGTCCACAATTAACATCTTTGAAATTTTGTACACGGGCATTATTGTAATAAAGATTAACTGATTTTAGATATTTTATTAAATTTTCAGGTGGAACACCTCCAAATGAATCAAACACAAATGCCTCATCTTTTAAATATTTAAGATAACAGATCCAGTGAGTGCCCTGATTCTTGTACTTATCCAAATTAACAATGCCACACTCTTTGTTGAGTGGTTGTTCTGGTAAAGAATCAGACATGTACACTCCTCTAAAATGTTTGATGCCCAGTGGCTTGATTAAAGCTTCAATATCTTGGTTTGTAAGCGGCTCTTGTTTTTCTAACTTATTTATGGCTCTCTTAACACCTTTGCCTTGTTTCTCGATGGCCAGGTTATGGCGCTTCAATTCATCTAATTCTGCCCTATTCTTCTTGGCATCTATTACTGTTTTTGCTATGGCAGCTGATCCCCCAGCCAAGCTCCCAACAGCCCCAAGTGCTGCTAAGATGGCCGGGATAGTAAATATGAAACCCCCCACATGTGATTTTTTTCTTGATTGCTGTAATTTTTTTAATTGGGGGGTACTAAGCAACAATTTCATACCATGTCCCTTTGCAAGACAAGAATTTTTTTTCTTGCGCTGCTTTTTGGTTAAAAGACTATCAATAGTTTTAAGAGATTTAAGACCTGCATAAGATATTTGATACATAACACCCTTGGCCTTCATTCTAGGTTTATTATATACATATTCACAGCCCCCACCCCAGTTTTTGTTTGGTGTTCATAGCTATGGTGGTTCCCAATGCTGCTATTTTTTCACTTAAAGAAGCATCTTTGCTTACAAATCTGCCAAATGCAGCCTCTTCTAATTTTTTGTCTGCAACATGTCTCTTGTCAAGATCAGAATGTGTGTTGTATGCTATGTCATGGTCTCTACAAGCAGCATCTAGGGGATTAACACCAGGATCACCTCTGTTTAATCTATGCTCCAATTTTGTGCCTGGACAACAATACTGATAGCCTGGAATGTGTAGTTCAAATGGCAGCTTGTTTATAATGTCATTAACCAAGCCCCGACCCTCAGAAATATTCCAAAATTTAGGTGGTAGAGTATTAATAATTTTTATAAGATATCCAATCCCCTTAGTGTCATTCACTATAAAATTAGACAATTTTGTGCTTATCATGTCCATAATTCCAACCTTTTCATTGTAAAAATTGTGGTTGCCAGCATTTTCCTCCCCAGCTATCACCAATAACCTATCTACAAGTTTCCTGACATCATCAACCCAGACAAATTCTTTAGGCAGGGTGTTGTATTGTTTGATTCCACTGCCAGTCTTGATCTGTGACCATATGGGCTTGATTAAATTGTTGTATTTTGCTCCACTGCTAGACTTGACTCTTTTTTGTGTGGGATCATTGTTCTGGTATAGAGCATCTGATTTTATTAATATTTCCTTGTAATGTTCATAATCTTGATCTGTATAGCTGCCAGGCCTTTTCCTAGTCATCAGTTCCCACAATCCAGGTGTGCCGGGATATTTAACAAAACCACCTCTTTGTCCAAGATGAGATTCTGAATATACAATTATATCATCTCCCATAAATGTTACTCTGAAATTGCCAATTCTATGTATGATGCTACCATCAAGCTCTGGGTCAGCATATAAGCCAAAAACCTCATCTTTATTGTCTTTAGGTGTAGTTAAATATTTTTGAGCAAGAAGACCCAATTCAATAGGATCCTGAGTAGCTTCAATTCTTCTAGGAGCAACAGGACTAGGTGTATGAATGCTGGAAAGTGGGGTGAATGGATAATCTAATATGTTCCTGGCAGCTACAGGTACAAGCTCTGTGATCCAATTTTTATTTTGCTCTGTAACAGTTTTGATATTTTTACCTAATTCACTAATAGCATCAATTACAGGCTGTTCTGTTTGTTTGTTTTTTCATAAATTCCTCGGTTCTCTGATAATCTCTTAATTTAAGATCATCAATAATTGGCCTTTTCATGTTTATTTATATATGTTTCAATGTCTAGAAAATTGTTGATTTTATTTCTATATTTGCCACTATTGGGTGTTCTTGTCATATCAATTGTGACAAACCCATAACTGTCCTGGTTCCAGCACCTGCTGCAAAACTTAGAAAAATCATTGTAGCTCAAGTCCCCACCTACATATTCATCATGTATGTGTTTGAGGTTGGTATGGTCTTGATGAAACACACATATAAAATTGCTGTTGTCTCGGATCAGTTGCTTCGGTATTTTTGAAAAAGTCTGTGCCAGGTAGAAGCAATCAATGTTTTTGTGTCGGCCCTGTGTAAAGAAATTTCTAACCTTGTTTTGATTATCCAGTATAATGTCATCAAACACAACAACAGAATTATCGAGACATTCATGAAGTGGCTTAACATCTGGTTCAAAAGTGGCTATATCCAATCCATCATATAGCTTCATCAGCTGCTGATATTTTAATTGTTCCAAGCTCTTAGAGAAGACATACAAGTGCCTGTTTTTCCAGTCTAACCAGTTGGGTGCCAATAAAAAATTATCAACCATTAGTGTAGTTTTACCACAAGCTGATGGCCCAACAATAAGACACCTAATATTATCAGGCAGCAAGTTGCCATTTCTCTTAATCTGCTGTTCAGGTTCTGGCAGCCTCTTTATAACATCCCAGGTGCTCATATTATTATTTTGTTTGCATCGATCCAGCTGTGTTCTGGGAGTCCTAGCCATTTGACAAATAACTTGTTGCCTTTTCTGCGGATAATTTTTTCTATGAGATATGTGTCAGGCTGTTTAGTTTTGCTGAGCTCTTCTTCATAGAATCGGCCTTTGAGAATTTCTCCTCGGTGGTCTTTTATTATATATGTGTTAAGGGTCCCAGGTTTAATTTGAACCACTGTAAATAATTCAGAGCTCCAGTTTCTTGTAAAGCCTCTTTTGAATAAGTGCTTATATTTGCTGATTCTTACTTGATCACCCACCCTGTATTTGGCCTTTCTTGTTGTTGGCCGATATTTAGGATAATAAACAGTCCTGATCAATTTTTGCTCATCAGATGGAGTTACTTCACAGGGTTTCATGTTGATTGTGGAATGGACCGAGTTGTTATATTTATGTAGAAGTTCTGGAAGAATATTAATCCATTTATAATTACCTTGAAGTGTAAATTGTTTATACATATGATTTTTTAGTGTTCTGTTGAATCTCTCTACAATTGAGGCTTTGAGATCACTGTAACTCGAGTAATGTTGTATTGCCTGGCTTTTAATAAATTGTTGAAACACTGAATTATAAAATTCTTTGCCATTATCTGTTTGCAAATAGCGGGGTGATCTTCCACTCTGATTGATGATTGTCCTGATGGCTTCTGTAACACATTTTCCAGTCTTGGATTTGAGTGGCACAGCCCAGGCAAATTTTGAAAATGTGTCTATTACAGTGAGAAGATACTTGTAGCCCTTGTTGATTTTGTCTAAGTTTTTCAACTGTCCACTTGCCATTTCAATCAAGTCGCTCTGCCATAAATCATCTATGACTTTTTGTGACTACTGGCAGTCTCTTAAAATTATGTCTGGCTTGTCTGTGTAATTCATCAACAATAATTTCTCTAGACATAATATGAAAACAAGAATATTGCAACTATGGGGTGTTCAGCAGCTGATACTACAGGATTTTCTAAATATAATTTGTCCCCTATTTGTATTTTAAATTCCAGAGAGCCATCATCTTCAGCATAGGCTGTTTCTAATGTATTGGGATCTGTAAAATCCTCTAACTCTACACTGGTGATTTTTACTTTGTTATCAGCATTTGTTATTGATAAGGTGGGGTAGTGGTGTGCCTGTGGTTGAAGCCAATATTTGATCTTGATTGGTCTAAGTGTGCCCCCAACAAAAAATTGGTAATAAAATTGTGCAGGGGACAGCATATATATTTTGCCACCTGGTGTAAATGGTGAATCATATTCTTTGTTGGGGATGCTGTACAATTCAAGAATTACTGTATGTTTAGGATTTTCAATTATGCCTGTTATTTCCTTTTCTGCTGTAAGCAATCTGCTTGTTACAGATTCAAGGTGCTCATTGATGGTTCTAACAACATCATCATGTCCTGGCTTGATTTTTATGTCCACAATAAGTTTCTTGTATTGTTGCACAATCTCTTGAAGCTGGGTGGCAAAAACAGACAGAGCATTTGCTTGATTGATTTCCATAGTTCCTAGCTGTTGCTTGATATTAGCTACAATTTGTTGCAAATTTTCAATAACTGCCAATTTTGAATTTTGAGCAGTAAGATCATGGACCTGTCTTCTGATATCCTCAAACAGGGCATGCAGTTCATTAATATGTTGATTAGTTGGTAGAGTGGCCACTGTCTGAGTGAGTTGTTTGATCTCTGTTTGGATATTCTTGATATCTTCTGATTTCAATATGCGATTCACTGCCCTCTTAATATTTTTAAGTTCCTGTGATGTAGGCAGATTAGACACAGTATTTTGCAAAGATTCAAGTGCCAATTTCACATTGTTTAATTCAGAAGCATCAGCCACATTTTGCATAGCATTTTGGAGCAGGGCTATATCTGCCTGAGTGGGTGTTGATTGTTGTAAAATTTCAAGTTTTGTTTGGATATCATCAATCAAGTGATGAGAATGAGATAGTTCAGATTCAGTGTTGAGGTTTTCAAGCTTTGTGATCTGTTCCTGGACACTGACAAGTGTGTCTACAATCCCAGGCAGGCGGGATTCTAGAGATTCTTGTATATTTGTCAAATCACTTTGCACTGCTGCTATTGTACTCTCAAGATGGGTTATGGTACTTTGAATTTTTCCAAAATCTTCATATGTCTCAAGTTGCAGCTTGATGTTTGCAACACTCCGAGTTATTGCACTCAAAGCATCAGAAGATGGCAAGTTGTTCATAAAATTTTCAAGTGTCTCAATTTTTTCTTTAACCTCGGCTATGGCATTGTTCAAGGGGTCCAGATTAGGTATTTGGAGTGATTGAATCTGTTCTTCTAGAGTGGAAATCACTAGATCAAAATCTTCTTGTGATTTTATGCTTTTGACAATTGTTTGGAGCTGTGTCTGGACATTATTTATCTGCTCTTCCAATTGTTGTTTCAATTGCTCAGAGTTGGTGGCCTGGGTCTTAAATTTGGCTTGAAGAGCTGCTACAGCTTCTTCTAAATTTTGAAAATTATCTAATGTGGCCAGGTCAGTATATTTCTGAAGCAGCAATTTGAGTTCTGAATCAATTTTAAGAAGAGGGTCCATGCATTGTGATTGTAAATTTGTAATTTCTAATTGAAGACTGGCATTGAGTGTGGTTTGTAAAGCTTGTAAATCACTTCTTAATTTCTTGACTCTGACATCAAGCATAAGAATCTCATCACTGTGATCTTCATGTCTTGTATGGCCAAATATATCATTAGGCATTTTTGTTTTAGTGGTTATTTATTATTGAATATCTGATTCTTAATTCTATAAAAAAAGGTATAAGCTTGTCATATGACCCAGGGACCTCAATATATAAGCAGTCACCAGCAGAAACAGTATATACAGTGCCAGAAATCATGTTTGAGTGCTTAATTCTGTAAATATTTCTCCCCACTGAAATCTTGACATCACCCTCAGGGGTTGTAATAAATTGCAATTGACCACCTACAGGTAATTGGTAATGATTTCAATTATTGTTAAATATGTACAATATTTTGCCTGTTTCATCATCAACATCTGTAAGTATGCTGTTCAGATGAATAATTAACAAAGCACTTAGTTTAGATATCATATCAGAAGAGGGTTGTGGTGTTGACAGATCCATAATAGCTTGTTTTTTGAACCCAAATAAGTTCATAGGCATGTTTATTTATTTCAAATCATGCTCTGTAATTGGGCATTGATTGCCATTTTTCAAATCACAATGCCCCCATGGTAAAGTATGTATGCCACATGATAAAATGCATCTCTTATCATCATGTGGGTCCAGAGCCACTTTTCTTACAATATTGCTAGTCAATAAGTGATATACACTCTGAATTCTGGATTCTGATGTTCTGATTGTGCTACATGATTTGAGACAATTTTTGTAATCCTCAAATTCAAGCTCTTTGTCAACAGTCACTCTGCCAATGCCCTTGGCCTTTTTGGCAACAACACCACTACATGTTTCAAAACTGTACATCTTGGCTCTTAACCCAGCAAATGCCACAATAACATCACCAAGTGTCTCATCTTTTAACTTGCCAGGCACCTTTTTGTTGTGGTGTTGAATTTTTGAATGTTCACTGGTATCAAAATATTTAAACAATTCAGGCTGTGCAATATCTTGATAAACATCTTCTGTTTGAATATCAAGAACAAAACTATCTGTATCCATGTACATCAATTTTACACAATCACCATAAAAGGGCTTCAACACATCATAATACAATTTTAACATGTGTAATTTGGCCAATTCCAATATCACAGCCCCTACATAAATAGGCTTATCAAATTTAATATTTGTTTTTTTCATGTTGAAAAGTGCCATATTCTCATCATAAATTCTTCTGTAATTGAAGTTGGGCTTTGCAATCAATTTTTTGCTCCGGCTGGGGTCAGTAATTATTTTAACATCAATATGTTTTCTGACATTTTCAATTGTTTTGCCATACACTGAATTGACCATCAATTTAAACAAAGATTTATCAAATTGGCTTATTGCTGATGTTCGAAGCTCTGTGTTTGTATCAATATATGGCTTCAACCATGTTGAGTGCCTGAACCTCAAAACTTTTCCAACTTTGGTCACTTGAACACCATGATTCATCAGGAACTGGAGGTTTTTGTAATATATGACATAATCCTGTTTCGGCTCTAGAGTCATCATCAATTTCTTCTGTTTCGAGCCAGGTGAGCACTTAACCTCAGGAATTTGGGGCAGATCAGAAAATTTGTTGTGTAAATTATCTGGAATTGTCAGATCAACCTCTAAGAAGAGGCCATAGTTACTGTCATCAAAATCCTTAAGATCTTCAATATTAAAATCTTCGACCCATTCAAGCCCTGCATATGGCAGTTTATCGATCATGGCATAACCATAGAGGCTGTTTGCATCTACATACAGTATATAATTTGATGGCAGTGCTGGATCATAATCAGGAATATATTTGTTATTTGCTCTGGCATATCTCTGAGAACATTGCACCATGCCTCCTCTTATACATTGTTCCATAAACAGATACATATCTTGATCCTGGATCAGATCCAATTGCATTTTAGTGTTTAAAAACATTGCGGACCATGCTAGGCCAGGAGCACTGTAAAAATATAATGCATCCAGTTTATAATTTTGCATGGAAGATTTTCTGAATGCTTGCAGTATATCAGCTAAGAGAGTGAAATCAAGTTTCAAATATGCATTGTGATAATCACCAAATGTCTTGCATTTTAAATTGTTCCACATCAGTTGGGCATGGTGATAATCATCATCAGTGATTCCAGATGCTCTGATTTTGCTGTAAAACTCTTGTTGTGGTGGCAGAGAACACTCATCAAATTTAGAAAAATCTGTAACATAATCATATGGATATACACCCTTCTGCCTAATTAATTTCAGGTCCTGATTTAAACAAAGCACATGTGATTTTGAATTGATCATCAGATAATTGAGTGGCCAGTGTAGCCAGGCTAGCCGATAAAATTCTGTATGAATCAAGAAATCTTAAGTGAATAGAAACACCATTAACTTTAATTTTTTTGTTAATGGCAATATATTTCTCATCATTTTCTGGTACAATATTTAAATTCTGCTTGTTAAACCCCTCGTACCTGATCAAATGATGAAAATCATAATTGGATGCTCCATGGCAAAATATGGGGACAATTTTTGGTCTCTGGATCTCAATGTTACAGCTTTTACACAGGGCCATTAAGAATTTACCATCTGTATGAGAATGGTGATGAACCTTGATATTTGCATCTGAAAATTCAGAATCACATACCGGGCATTTTTCTGCATTGTTGAAATCTTCAATCTGTTTCTCTGTTAAAGGCAACATAGGTTTTGATTTTAATAAAATATTAGATGCTATGTCATGGCACTCATTTTCTATTCTATGTGCAAATTCTTTGATGGCATCTGGTCCCATGTATAAATATTCTTTACAAACAACACCATCCTGTACAACCACATAATAAAAACTGGAAGGTTCATGTAACTGGTATGGTGTAATTGAAGGTTCATCAGGATCTGGGCTACAGAATGCAAGAGGTTTGAGATTTGGTTCCAACACGGCTTCAAATGTTTTGAATTTTGCATTTTCACTTGGCTTTGGCATCACCATATGAACAGGTTTATGGTTGCCACAGTATTTCAGATGCTCAATTAACTTGTTTTTAGCAATTTCTGCATTTTTTTCACGAACCCCATTCACCATTTTTCTACCATCAAATACACTTAAACATCTTCTGCACAACTTGAATATTTTATGAGTTTTGTCTAGTTGTGTTCTGACTAAAGCTTCAAGATTATGTATCAGAGTGTAATGATTTGTGCCATCCCCTTTAATTAAGAGCAGATCAATCGGAATAGCAGATTCATCATCAAGTGTACTGATTCTGAGAGGATCTATCAAGCAATTGTCACGGCCAGTAGAACAAATAAATACATTAATAGATAATTGTTTGCCATTGATGTGCCTGGCCTTTTTTTCAAATTTATCAATATTCTGAACAGACATTGGATATTCTAAACCCTCCATTGCCTCATCGAAATTGTGTTCATGTTGCTTATAATAAGTTATTCTCTCAGGATTCCTTGAAACTGGATACAAAGCAGCTAAAATACACCACAAAAAGCATTTCTGGTCATTATTTTTTATATTAACCACGGCTGTTTTGTTTTTGATATTGGCAGGTAATGGCAGATATGTAGATCCTTGTAATGGGTTGAATTCAGAAATATTAACATATAACTTGTGTGGAGATCCGCATAGGCTCCATCCAGACTCTTTTGCCGCAAATTCAGAGTGTTTAATATTCAATTGATCTATTAAACTGCTTATTATTTTGTCTGAATTTGCATTTGAATATACCGGTACAGTTTCTGTTATGTGGGGCTGTGTAAATTTTGTGCCATTTGGCTTCTTATATTGTGCAAACAATTTGAGAGACAGCTTATAAGAGCCATTTTGTGCATTTAGAATTGCCTGCACATCAGGATTTACACTGTTCAAAAAATTCTCAATACCACATCTTGGCTCCGATACAAACCGATAATCTCTTAATTGGCCATTAAAACTGCTATGGATAGGTGGTGCATAGCGTGGCTGCTTTGCAGGTCCAGCATTAACAGGTGCTTCATGCTTTCTTTTCAGACCAGATGTGGATGGTTGTGAGGGCAATGTTGATGACTGTACATAAGAATTACACTTATGCCATTTGTAATATGCCTTGCTTAATATTTTGTGGCATCTTGGACACATTTTTGTGGCCTTTCTGCATTTCTTACGGTCGCAAATATGCCGGTGCCTGGCCCAATGAGAACTAGATATATTTTTATTACACTGAATGCAATATTTTTGTTTTGGCATTTTTGTTGTTTATTTATATAAAATTTCTTGGTCCAAAAAAACAGAACTATGCCAAAACAATAACTAGGCTCGGGTGATCCCCAATATAAAATAATTTTGTTCTTTTATGCTGTTGTACAACACTTTTTACCAGGTTTCAGATCTGGGAGCTATCAGTTGTATATCAACTAGCAATAATTATTCTCAAAATCTCATGTGTGGACATATTATTTTGCCACATGTATTTCAATCTTACACATTTTATCAGGACTCAAACCCGAGCCTTTTGTTTACAAGGCAACAATATTAACATTTTGCAATCAGGGGAGGCCTCACATTTTATCAGGACTCAAACCCAGAGGCCTCCTGATTACAAAACAATAAAAACCATGGAGCTATGCACCACACTCTACTGGGTCTCAGAACCCAGGAGCTATGAGCGTTATATTAATATATACATGGCAGAATCAATCTGAGGGGGGCTACACTTGAATTCAAAATTCCCGGGATTTTGACAGAAAAACATACTATAAACAATAAAATGATATGGGAACTTGGCATAGTTTTAAGTATAGGCAAATCAGATTATTGAGGCTCTCCTTTTCTACACTAGAATTCAAAATTCTTAAAAATTCAGAGCATATCACACTAGAAGAATTGGGGTATAAGCCCCTCTTGGCTTTGTTTTAAGTATAGACAAATCGGGCTGTTCAATCAAATAGCCTCTCCTTTTCTACACTTGTAAGTGGCACTGGTTGTGGTACCAAACACACTACTCACGCGACCATTGCGGAGAGGCGGGGTTAGCTATCTAGCCATATATATACATCATTGCACCAGCCTGACACCGGGATTCACATGCACTACACCTAGTGTCAAAAAGTGCAGCTAACTAGACGGGACCATTAAGTTAATTTTCTTTTCCATCTGAAGTCAGTGGTGATGAAAAATAGTGGGAAAACTTGTAGGTCGGAAAGGTATTTGAAAAAAAAACATGTGATTTTGCGGGGAGAAGCTAGAACTCGAAAGTGTGAAACTTAAAAAACAGGTAGAAGACCACCAACGAAGACAGCATAAATGATGGTATTGTCGCCAAGATCGAGGGTTTCGAACATGTAAAGGCGCATAGCAACTGCAGAAAGAACTACCCAAGTCATTCTGATCAAGTACCAGCACAAGCGTCTGCCCTGTACGGGGCTAAGTGGATTATGTTATGAAGTGAAATCCTCCAATTTGAATTTAATTTGTGTTGTCCGTATTGCGGAGATATACTTAACGAGAAAGATACATTAAAGCACCTTGAGCAGGAGCTACTCACGTTTATGTTAATGGAGAAAATGTCCACCACATGTGAGAGGAGAAATTAATTAAACGAGTGGGGCAAATTGTGAGAAACCGAATGGACGCAGAATTTTATCTTGTAGCAGCCGAAACGCAATACCATAAACACTGTTGTTCTTCTATCGTTACCATAATTTCATGCATGCTAAGCAGAACTCATGAAAGGGCCCGAAGATGGTAACGGCCAGGGGTGCCAATCCCCCCCAAAAAAGTTAGGACACCCCCCTTATCCCGAATAATTTACTCAAATTATTTGTATGTTTACTTTAGGTATTGTTTACAATATAGACATTTACATGTATATTTTATATTACTTTGACATTGAAATAACATTTTACATAAATGATAATAACTCCTGACGTTGCAAAGTTGTGTTAGCAAAATTATTGATAAATTCCTCAATTTACTTTTAAAATATCGGTCTCACAGGATGAAATTATCGTAGCCATTAACAACTCAAAACCAACGTAGTCTGTTTTTAATTATTCTTATATCACTCAATGTGCGTTCTTCAGTACAACTTGTCACTGGTCTGGAGATTAGATCAGAATTTTATGCAATACCTGCAGCTGAAATTAAAAGACTAATGAATGAAAAAGCACGGCTTACTTTCATGCTTTCTAACATAAATCGTACAAAACTGCTCAGACTCACGGTCATTGTTAGTATACTGAACGTTTCTCTGAATAGTTTTTCTGCTTGACTTACCTTGTATTAATGCGAACAGCATGTCCCCCCTTCCAAACCGATTAAAAAGGCATAAGAGTTGGTGTTTTACTTCAACCCCATCAACTTCAACTTATAGGTAGAAAAACTGTACATAAAAACCATTACTAAAAATCAATAACAACTCAATCAACCGAAACCTCAACCCCCTCATTTTTGTGTGAATATATGTAGAATTGGTATCTAAACTATAAAATGTTGTGCCCCCCAAAAATTCCCATGACGCAGGCGCGTCATGAAACCCTCCTGTGGGCACCCCTGGTAACGGCATGAATTGAAAAGTGAGACATTGCCACATCCTCGAGACCAATGACGACTGCTATTATAGGATCTCAGATCTTTTGATGATGCAGTCCGAGTTTAGCACAGATGGGTCCAAGTACAGCGAGAAGTATCTGAAGAAAATATCAATCGAGCGTTGTGGTGATGTGTCGTACTGTAACCCACCTTGAGAACTTTTTGGGAGCATAGCATCTTGCATTCTGACCGACAAGCGGTGCACTGAACGGAAAAGCAACGTCGTGGAGGAAACGGAAATCTTAAATGATCCTCTCATCACCATTTAAGAGGAGATACGCTCGCAAGTTCATGATTGCTCCTTGTACACAACTACTGATTAAATACAAAAGGAGGATGCAAACCAAACATAAGATCTGCTTTGGCATCATCTTCTCGACCTAATGAAAAGCTAGTGACAAAAGCGTCCTCTCCGCTCCGCACTCTTATGTCATCAGCTCTCTTTTGAGTCGGCTGTGCAGGTGGGCATTGACTTTTTCCTTCACGTGCGATTTGGTTCAAGACACTTAATCTCTCTCCTCCATAACTTATATAGTTTTTTTAGTTTTTTTTTTAGTGAGATTTCATAGAAACGACAATAATAGGCTACCGAGGTGGAAGTTGTGCAATTTTAGATAACGCCAATCACCCTGCTCGTACTGTAGACGACCACAGTCACTGGCAGGAGGGAAATGAGCGATACCTGTTTCGGATATGCAGACGGAAATCTGTGTGCCATGACAAAAAATCTTGCCAATTGCGTCTATGGTGGGAACATGAGGTTTTATTCCAACCATCACGTGTTGGTGTCGAAAGAACGTTGGACTAAACCGTACAAAGATAGAAGAGGTACTCGCTCTACAACTGTGCCACTCTAGTGCCCACCTTGCTTCTATACAACTGGATATGGATGGCGGGTCCTATGGCAGAATAATCTCACAACGGTTTCATGGGGGACTTTGTGGAAATCACAACGGGACATCTGTGTAAGAAGTCAGTAGTAATACCGCCGTCTTTTGCAATATTTAGCCTACCAACATCACGAAATATAAGCAAAGGGCCTCGCTTTGCTGCTAAAGAGTACAAGAAGTGACTGCAAACGAATATAGGGACGTTTGGTAAACCTTTTAGATCAAAACAGAGGACATAGATAGTCTCACAGGTGGACGAAACTGATGTGATGTCCTTCGTAATGGTAAGTCCTGGAGGAAGTAGGAAAATTCATGGGTGGCAGTGGTCTTGAAGAAATGTGGGAAGAAGTTCGCGCAAAGATCCCTGTTGTCCACATGATAAATAGACATGCGTATGGAACGGCATTCTCTTTCACAAAGATTTGATCCTTACACGGTGCCAGAACAATTGAACTCTCACTAAATATGACGTCCATACTCTCCGCGAAGTACACAGTAAGGTACTGGACTCTTGCGGTGAAGAATAGCCTAGCTTTACAGAAAACAATAAGCGAATTGGCAGAAACAATTCCTTCAGTTAAACTTTGGATACAACATTTCGTGACAGCTGAAAGAACAAGCGACTGGAGGTTTCATCTGTAAACCCATAACGAAGGACTTACTGAATGAATACTTTTTGCTTTAAGTCCACTTTATGCAACCCAGGACTTAAGGGGAGACATGCATACATTCAATTGCTCCACAAGACAACACACATGAAAAGGAATTGTAAGACAGCATCATCAGAGCCATGTGCTTGCAGGCGTTGATACTGCAATTCAGACGAGCGGTGAACAAACAGGAGGAAGATGCGCGTTCTTGTCTGCGCAAGCGCAACTATGGACTGGGCAACGTCTTCTAATAACCATGCATTAATCGAAAACTGTGCCAATATTTGAATTGCATCTTATTTCTTCATTCAGCTGACTTGAAAATTGTTCAGAGTAGATGGGTTGTTGTTCCAAGAATAGGCTATCAAAATACCAGATACCATCAAGTATTGGATCAAAATTTATATGAATATTTTTTTAAAATTTCGATCATTTCTGCTTTATTTTACATAGTTTAGATTTTTGAAAGCGTTTAAAGTAAAATAGCGCAAGGTCACCGTTATCGCACAAACACAAATTTTCAAAATGGCGGATATTTTTCGAACTTTATGTATGTTCTCCACTCACGATTTTCGGTGATTTTTCTCTGGAGGTACAGAGGGTCCTAAGGAATGTAATAAATCGAAAATTAGCTTTCCAAAAATGATTTTGGTCTGCAGTCAAAATAAGGCGTAACTTTCCTATTCTATAGACCAGTGGTTCCCAAAGTGTGCGCTGCGGCGCCCTGGCGACGTGACTGGCTTACAGGGCCGCCGCGAAATGTAACAATATGTTCAATGAA
Source organism: Lepisma saccharinum (assembly GCF_977018435.1). Classification (NCBI taxonomy): domain Eukaryota; kingdom Metazoa; phylum Arthropoda; class Insecta; order Zygentoma; family Lepismatidae; genus Lepisma; species Lepisma saccharinum. The sequence continues at coordinate 28,537,922 of NC_139236.1, forward strand.
TGACATGATTGTTCCAAATATGTGATTGTTTACTACTTTTTACACATAAAATGTTTCTGAACTTGAAATTGAATTTTTTTAACTTAAGGCAAGCAACCTAACCACACTAACTGAGCGTTGCAAGTGTTAGATAGGCATACGACTGGGGCGCCGCGGAAAGATCTTGAAACACTAAGGGCGCCGCGAAACGAAAAACGTTTGAGAACCCCTGCTATAAACGTTCAGTCATCATAACTAACTAACGAACTAACTCTCTAGCCTTCTTGAACCCGAAGGTTCATGACTGCAGCAACATAGGCCTTCCATCTGTTCCTATCCTGAGCAAGTTCTATATACTCCTTTCCATTCCTACTAATTTCCTTTAGGTTCTTCTCAACAGTATTGCCAAAAACTTGAACGTAAAAGTCGCTAAAACTCCGTAGAAAATTCGCTAGAAAGTCGCTAAATCAATTGTAAATGCTCTAGAAAAAGTTGCTAAATCAAATGTGCTTCTAGAAAATATCAAAAAGGTGAAAAATTCCAGTACTTGCCTATAAAAACAATATTTCCTCGCCACTTTCCTCTTCCTCTGAACACTGCACTTCTGAAGATGATGTTGACGGTTGAGGCTGGGATCATGAAAGGCCCTGTGTGATGACACTAACTCGAGAATAAGTGGCATTTGTCCTGATTTTCTTTAAAACAGACGACGGAACGTAGTAAGTGTAGCCTGTATTTCCCAAACATCTTAACGAGTTTATAATTTGGAGAAAAGACGTTATGGTTTTTGTCTTTAGCCGGTTTCTGAGCTTGGACTTAGACGAAATTTAGCTGGCTAAAAAGTCTCTCAACCTCAGCGTTGGAATAGGAAAGACAGAGGATATTCATAGCAAAAGTAGCCAATTCTTTGAATGGGTTGTTTCCAGCGGCGTCCGAGTATTGAAGAACTTCCATCCAAAGTTCTGCTGTTGATGATGTGTTTTCCCACTTGATAATACTTAAGTTGCGCTACTGAGTATCGATGTCTCCATTAAGAGAAGGTGTGGGCTTTTTACCACATTCAAGCAGTTATTCACAGATAATAAAGACATTTCCTTCAGCACTTCGAAACTACTTGGAAGCCTACATTTAAGTTCCTTTATTAGTTTTAGTGTGAATCCTATGCATCGCTTCCGCACAATTTGCACATTTTCTTTCAGTTCTACTTTCTCTGCCAGTTTTTCAAACTCGTATCCTAGATAGGGTTTTGGATCAGCAAAGCTATCTAATTCTGTTTCAAATGAAAGAATATTGACATGAGCAGTAGGATTAAAATTTTCCTAGTTATAAAAGTGATTAAATTAATTAGATCGTCCAATAAACGAACCCTGTCAGCATTTTCCGCTTCAAATGTCTTCATAGTTTTCTGGACCTCTTGGAGAATAACTTTTACGTAAGTCATGTACAATTTGTTAGTTACATCGGAATACATTTGAAAGAGAATTTCTGTTGTGTAGCAGTTTTCTTTTCTTCTAGTTACTTCGAAATGAAATTTCAGTTCATCCCATTGTTGTAAAATACGCCCGACTGCAGGCTCAAGAGAAAGCCATCTTGTATCGCACACTTTTAACAGTTTACGTGACTCTTCATTGTTAATTGTAACGTATATTTCTTTATAAGCATTCTGTCTCTTACTTGAATGTGCAAACCAATTTTATGCTTCCCGCACCATAAAATCAATATTTCGGGATAAAGTGTCTTCTGATATATGAGATACAGCCAATTGTAAAGAATGGCAGACGCATCTGATCGTGATTAGTTTTGATAAATTGAGTTCTCTTTTCAGAAGTTCATATACGCCATTGTTTAGTCCGGTGTTTACAGACGCATTGTCAACACCAATACCTAACAATTTAGATGGATCCATTTTTATTTTTAGCAAATAATCTTTAATTCCATTGACAATACCAGCCGCTGTGCCATCGGACAATTCAACAAGTCCTAAAAATCTACAAACAACTCTCTTTAAACTTGCACTAAAATACCGCACAACTATGCCTAACAGTTTCGTAACAGAAATGTCTGTGGATTCATGAATTATCAAACTGTAACACTGATTACCGATGTCAGATACTAAATCATCGAGAAAATGCACTGCAAGAACGTTGTTTATTATTTCTGTGCACTTGGTTCTATGCAGACGAATACCTACTGCACTGCAGCTGTCACCAAACCTTTGCATACATAATTCGGACAAGTGATTCACGGTTAGCAATGAACAAAGCTAAACCAGCTTCAGCACTAGAAGTATTTAAATTTTCCGGTTTGAACTGTATTTTTTGCTGTTTTGCAGAACAGAAGTGACCAGATCTGGCTTTATGTTTTTGTTTTTCCGAATGTTTTTTCAGATCAGTAGCTTTGGCATACAGTTCTACTTTGCAGTACTTACAATACGCTATCGTCATGTCACTATCGACAGGGGCCAACCATTTGTATAGTTTTTCCCACTCCTTCCGATAATGTTGCTTGTATTGCGGTTTTCCAATACTGGACACTGCCCTGCCCTACCCTGGCCTGCGCACAAACACACACGAACTTTATAATTTACACTAGCACTTCCTTTGTCACCACACGCTACACAAAAAACTCCAATCTGAACCCACGCACCACAGATTACCACGCACGACGCGACCTCGAAGTTAAACGTTCTGTTTTATAATAACTTGACGTGAATTATCGGATCCGTTACCGCCTGCCTACCAGCCGCAACGGTGCCAGGAGAAGTGTCGGATAAAAATGAGCGGTGAGAAGTTATGTTTACAAACACCACAAACCGTTCTGAAAAAGGGGGTACGCTTTGTTTTGGTTTCTCTTAGTGTATCAGAAGCGAATTGCGAGGTTCCTGTCCCGGTCTGGAAAAGCACAATTACGAAATCTGGCATATCATACTGTATACTACTGAATTGATTAGTATAATCAAATTCGTAATGCCCACCAGAGGCTGCTTTCTGGACACACTGGTAGGTGTAAAACTGGATGGGCACTTGTGGACTTTTCAGAATATTCGCTTTGTATTTGAGGGCATAATTAGTCTCGTATTACACTACTGGTATCCTCAGCTCCATGCTCTTGATGATACACTTGGCTGCTTTGGGTAGGCTGTTGGGGAGTGCTGTGACATCTGCGTTCGAGGTACTTTAACGCATCAGAGCGTCGTTGTCGTTGGCTGCCCTACGAAAAGTGACCCTCAAACCACCCTTCCATATGATGTCCTTGTAGTCGGAAAAGAAACCCGGCAAGAGGCGCATGGAAAACAGCACTGTGTGGCTTTTTGTCAAGATTTTGGCTCCTGCTTCGAATTCCACCGCCTGATAATAAGTCGCATCTACTTTGGAAAATTTCAATGTTCCTATGGCAGTAGAAGTGATGCCCAAATAGTCTACTCGATCTATCACAGTACCGTGTTTTCTGATTTCCACTTGAGAGAACAAGTATGGCACAATAGTTTTATGTTTTCGCCGGGGGAAAAAGCCTCGCTGCTCTTACTTTTTACCACGTCGAATTTGATATACAGATCGGCTCTGTGAGGTTGCACGAAGCTGTCTCCGACGTCTACGTCTATTTCTATCTCTCGATTAGGCTCGTTGAGATTCGAAAAAGTGCGACGATTGGAAGGCGATTGGAAGGGAAAGATTGCAATTCGTAACTCTCGATATGCTGCAAGTTGATGGTTATTTATATATGAATTTCTATGATTGCTATTGTGGCACCACCAGCAAAATCTACCACTTCTTCCATTTCATTGGTTACCACCAACTCTATGTGGTCTATGCGATTGTGGCATACTGGAACATAGATCAGTGACGAGGGTGTGTAGACGATCTGCTTCATGAACTCAGAATTCGGTTTGAAAGTCGCTATGATTCCAGCTTCTTTGTGACTGCCTAATTTACCATCGGAATTGGTAATCATCGCTTTTGCTACATTACAATCGATATTTAGAGTCTCTATGTCTAAGAATTTAGGAATATTGCCACCTATGTGTTTGATGCCAGGCTCTAGTTTGGTATTGTTCTCGAAACCCAGTAGCTTACCGAGTGTACCCAGATTTGTTTCAGTTGCAGAAACCAATTCTACTCTGTGTGTAACGGAGTTTTGTGATAGGAACACTCCTCTTGGCAGTTGAGCTTGTAATGTAGATAGGTTATACTGACCAGGAGTGATAACAATTTTTTCATTGCATACTGTGACCCTATTATTGTGTTCTGTGATATTGGGAATAAGATACATGCTGTAGAAAACGCGAAGAACTATGGATTTATGATAGATAATATCATCGTGTAAGCTGAGTTTCAATACCGAAGTCTCGCTGGTGACATGGAACACTCCCATGATGCTTCAGATGCCACAGTGCTTTCTGGAAATCTTCGATTGATGGATTATTTATTCGAGATAGGAAAGGTAGCATAGAAACACATAGATGGCCACAATTTACATCCTCGAAACCCGGGATGCGCTCGTCACTATAATAGAGATTAGGAGTATTGAGATAACTGACTAAACCTGTTGGTAGTATGCCACCGCAGTGTCGACTTGTGTGTAATAACAGATCCAGTGAGTGCCTTGATTTTTAAAACTATTCAAATTGACTACTCCACACTCTGTTTTATATGGTCCCTTGATAGGTAGAGAATCTGACATGAAAACACGCCTGAAGTGTTTGATCCCCAGTAACTCGATCAAATTTTCAATATCGAAGTTGGAGAGCGGTTCTTTTTTTTAATATTTTCTCAGAGCTTTGATGCCCTTGCCCTTTCTCTCCATTTCCAGATTGTGGCGCTTCTGCTCTTCTAGTTTGGCTTTGTTCTTTTTTGCATCGATAACTGCTTTTGCTATGGCAACGCTACCCCCTGCTAAGCTCCCAACGGCGCCCACAGCTGCTAGGATGGCGGGAATACTGAATATGAAACCACCGGTGTGTTTCTTTTTTCTGGAACTCTGCAATATTTTCTAACTGGTGTGTACTGAGAGATAATTTCATTCCATGACCTCTACTCAAAAAATATTTTTTTCTCTTGTTTTTTGGTAAGGAGACTGTCTAGGGATCCCAGAGATTTCAGATCCGAGTAAGGTACTTGTTATACGATACCTTTAGGTTTCATGATGATGGGTATTTATATACTTAGGAGATATTATAGTCCCCACCCCAATTTTTGTTTCGTGTTCATGGCGATGGTTGTACACAGTGCTGCTATTTTTTCACCTAATGAGGCATTTCTGCTGATCAGTCTTCCAAATGCCGCTTGCTCCAATTTTTAATCAGCTTCATGACGGACAAGGAGATCGATGTGAGTATTGTAGGCAATATCATGGTCTTTACAAGTTGTATCCAAAGGATTGATTCCTCTGTCTCCTCTCTCCAGTCGCTGTTCTAGTTTGGTCCCTGGACCACAGTATTTGTAACCAGGTAAGTGCATCTCGAAAGGAAGTTTGTTGATGATGTCATTAACCAAACTCCGACCCTTTCAGAATTTGGGGGGAAGAGTATTGATAATTTTAATTAAGTATCCTATGCCTTTACTGTCATTTACAATAAAATTGGCTAGTTTGGCACTGATCATATCCACAATGCCTATTTTTTCATTATGGAAATTATTGTTGCCAGCATTTTCCTCTCCTGCTATGACCAACAATCTATCTATGAGTTTTCTCAGATCATCCACCCACACGAACTCTTTGGGTAGAGTATTGTAGTGTTTGATGCCACTACTAGTTTTGAGTTGGTTCCATACAGGTTTGATCAAATTCTTGTATTTGTCCCCACTGCTAGATTTAACTCTGTTCTGACTGGCATCATTGTTTTGGTACAGAGCGTCAGACAGTATCAATATTTCTTAGTAACCTTCGTAATCTTCATCTGTATAATCTCTGGGGTGTTTCTTGGTGATGCGTTCCCACAGTCCCACAGTGCCGGGATATCTGGACCAGCAATTTTTTCCACCCAAATTAATTTTCACATCATCCGCTTTAAATGTGACTCTAGATTTAACAATTTTCCAAACCACTTCCTCGTTAGGATCCATGGTTGGATACAATCCAAACACCTCATCTTTGTCGAATTTCCCAGTACTCAGGGACTCGCGAAGGGACCCAAGTCGATTTTCTCTGAAGTGGGTTTTCTTATTGTCTTAGGTGGTTGTTGGAGTACTAGAGGATTGTGAATACTGGATAGTGGTGTAGGAGAAAAATCTGCATAATTTCTAGCAGTAAGTGGTACCAGCTAATTTATGAGATCCTGTGTTCTGTGACACCCTTAACTTCTGTACCAAGACCGCTGATGGCATCAATAATTGGTTGGTCCTGACGTTTGTGCTCTTCATAGTATCCTTGATTCTCGGATTTCCAGCCCTTAAATCTCTTGGCCTGATAGTCGCGCAATTTCAGATTGTCTTCGATTTTATGTTTTGTCATTTTGATTAGGGGTTATTTATAACGTCACAACGTATCTCATATCGACTCCACATTTATAAAATTGTTAATTTTGTTTCTGTATTTTCCATTGTTTGTTCCATTTGTTTATTGTTTGCATTCCCTACAGAAGTATTTCTTCTGTCCTTTCTTAACACCAGCACATTCTTCATGCACCCACTTCTTACATATCATACGCTGAATCATATCTTGTTGAGCGTCTTCTTCACATAAATCACAGAACCAGCTCGATGCATTAGCATTTCTTACTTTCTTCATTCCTTCAGTGGAGTCTAGTTGATGCTTCATTGATTTCATGTTTTGGGTGAATTTTTCAAGCTGTGACTTGTAAGGTGAGGAAGTCAAAATAAGGGCGTTCTGACGTTCGCGGCCTCTTGTTTGCTGAACCAGGCCTGCAGCTTGGGGCAAAGGAGAAATCTGCGACACAGGTACAGCAAACATTGAACTGGAGCTTGCTTGCACATACACTTGTAATTCCAGTTTTTTCCAGCTGATAGTTTCTCATTGCTGAATCTATGTACAATGTTATTGTTTTCCGCGACTTGGAATGCTACTGCCTTTAAATCTTTAGCAGAAACTCCAAAAAATGCCTCTTCTAGTTTTAAAACGTGGTCGACTAGCTCCTGTTCTACTTCAGGAGGTAGATTTCCTACACTACCAATAATTTTCTTACCTTCCACAGCATAACTGTTTTTACCATCCAAGTGTCTCTTCAGTGTTGCTTTCGGTACTTCATATTGTCGCCACACTTCGTTCAAACCCATGTCTCCATTGCGGTAGGACGCGTTGGCACGCTCCATGGATTCCATTTTCCACTGTCCATATTTCACTCCTTTTGGCATTTTCTGAAATAAAACAACAATTATTGTAATTTATAACTCCTATATTTGTAATGAAATAATTATATATTTATTACAATAATATAGCTAATAAGAATAGATATTAGTACTATACGCTATTATTAGCTATATATTTAATTTAAATTAAAAATAAATTATTAATCAAATAATCATGGGCCTAAATATAAAAATATAATTATACTGATAATAAATATTACAAATATCAATTACAATTTACAATTAATAAAAATAATATAAGGTAAATAAAATATAGGCCTATAGTTCAATTTTTTATTAAAATACGATTAACCATTTTAAGCAAAAAAGTAAAGCGTAGCTAAACAATACGTTTGTGTCTGCCTCATGAGATAAAACATAAAATGTTAAATCAAGCCTAACATTCGATCTGAACATAACAAAAGGTGGATTTAATACAATGTAATAAAAAAATTTACAAAAGGTATTCGTGTAACCATGAATGGACCACGTGACAAACCGGTCCATTCATCGCAACACGAAGTGGTTCAATGATGGCAACCTCGCCTGATTGGACTCTTTAGAAGGCACAGAAGCAATGGCTGCAAAAAACGAAACATCCTATATCGGATTTAGTAGTACAAAAAGCGCTCTTTAACTTCACTGATGTGTGAAGTTGCTAAATGATGTATTACTCGCGAAACATTTACAGAGAACAAGTGTAGAGTTATAACATTGAGTCAGAAAACTTACCTGAATTTTTAGCTCCCGATGGAATGGCTCCAACGTGTTCCTTCTCCTGAACACAACTGGCGGGAAGGAAAGGAAGAGAATTCAACTGTCTTCGCGCATGCGCTAGCCCTGTTGGGGAAAATACGTCGAAGGTCCATCCATGGAAGCGGTCCATTAACAGCAACCTTCCCCTAAATTTACTTTTGCATAAATAACATGTAAATACATTTTAGCCGGTATCAGTTACCCCCTTAGAAATTTGACTCCGGAATCTGTAGCACCCTCCCCCAATTATTTCAGCCTGGCAGTCAAGAGACTGCTTTTACCGGGGAAAATTCCGTGGGCAGAGAACAGGGAAGACGGGAGGTGTTTCTTGACCTCGCCAATCCAGCCACCACTTCTTTGGACAGTTCCTCCAATAGAGTAGCGCTTGAGGCTACTACTGTTCACCAAATGCAGTCTGTCAGGAAAATGTTGTAAATGAATGGTGAAGTGGAAAAAGTAACTAAATCACCAATAATTTGCTATTTCCCCCACAAATATCATCTTCCAGGGATAAGTTTTATCAAACAGAGGCGACATACTACCGTGCGTTCATTTCGATCTGCAGCCGAGAGATCGGGAGAAGCGTGGCGGGCGGCGCTGCTGACGGATATGCCGACATTTGCGGCCTGTAATGCCCGCTTATTTTTATAGACATATGCAGACATTTATATAAATATTGCAAAACGATCACTAACCTGTGTTATAACACGCAAAAGTTCTTCTGTAATTCATCCAAGTTCTGCCCTTATATACACAAAAAAATACGCTTTAGAAACGATGTTAAGAGCCACAGATAATAAAACATTTTAATCATAGTTCTGACCAGTAACGTCCTGCTTACGTTTATATCCTTGAAAGAGTTTTGTGCCGATGGGGATCGTTTGGAGGTTTTGAATGTGCAACACTGTATCAAGATTACGCTGTAGAAGAAACCGTTAAAAGTCAATAGTGTTCGTGAGCTTCCTTGCAATCCGAAATCTCCGAGCTCGAGTTTTTTGTTCCTTCGCGACTAGATGAAGACAGAGTTGTAAATATAGAGGCGAGCAATGTAAACCAAGAGCGTGTTAATTTTGTACTGTGCGCAAGAGTGTTATTCTTGGTTACTTGCAGTTACTTGTTTGTGTTATTGTAGTGTGTATGTGTGACGTGTCAGTGAGACGATTGGAATGCCAGCCGCAAGATTCACGTTAGAACAAAGATTTTTTTATGTGTGACACGTACCTACGTGAAAACAAACTCGTGTCGAGACGTGTGTAGGTAATTTGTACAGAAATTCCCATGCGTTTCAACTCCACACAGAGATACGGTTAGACATCTTGTCCTTAAATTACGAGAAACTGTATCGTTAAATTTTAAAACACCTAAGCAAAAACGACGGATTCTAACCGAAGCAAAACTCGATGATATTGGTGCAGCGTTAGAACGTTCTCCAAACAAACCTCTACGCCGTGTTTCACAAGAGGTGGGCGTGTCAAAATCATCGGCACATACAGTCACTAAGCTACTAAAATTAAAACCATACTCTTATAACACAGGTTAGTGCTCGTTTTGCAATATTTATATAAATGTCTGCATATGTCCATAAAAATAAGCGGGCATTTCAGGCCGCAAATGTCGGCATCTCCGTCAGTGCCGCCCGCCATGCTTCTCCCGATCTCTCGGCTGCAGATCGAAATGGACGCACGGTAGTATCCACAGATCACCATCACCTACCTGCAAATACCACCCTGATAATGCAGGTCCCCCACACCTCAATGGAGGCTTTTGTCAAAAATGGGATTGACCGTGATGCTCCAACCCCCCTATAGCTCTGATTTGTATCCCTGACACTTTTTCTTGTTTGCCGCCTTGAAAAGCACCCTTCGTGTGGAACATTTAGACGTCATGAAAATATTAAACTGACTGTGAATTCGTGGGTGAAACGAAAACCATAGGAATTTCTACAAAATGAATTTCAGCATTGTGTACAAAGATGGCGGAAATGTATACAAAGTGACTGACAATACTTTGTATATTCTTAGATTATTCACAACACGTGTAAGTATTATGCCAGTACGTTACACATGTTTACTGCTACAAAAAAACTGTATTACTTTCAGAATTGTGGTTCTAGTAATTTATTTTTACCAAACTGCCACATTTAACTCGTTGTAATAACTGAAAACTCTACGACCTTCCTTAGAGATTCTCTCTCTCTCTCTCTCTCTCTCTTTTTCTCTCTCTCTCTCTCTTTTTGTCTATGAAAAATATTTCTGTTTTTCTCATGAAGAAACAACATCCGTGCCTACGCCAAAAATGGAATCGGAAACTTTCGGCAGCAAGATCTTGAATCTACCATAAAATCTCAACAATCACAATAGAATTTGTGACCGGAATATTTTTTCTCGCACAATTTAAATTTGGTCCAAGTTGCGTATTGTTTCATTGAAAATATATTCCTGGATTCTATTTAAACTGATCCGGGGAAAAAAGTTTCTGGAACGTATTGAAATTCATCTGGACAAAAGGTGCTTGGACCGGATTTAAATTGAGCCGGAAAAAAGGATACTGGACCGTATTTCAGTTGATCCGGAAAAGGATACTGGACCGAATTGAAATACTTTACATATAAAAAGGTTATTTACTGTCCAGAACTCATTTACGCTTGCTGATTTATTTAAATCAAATCGTCAATCGTAAAATATTTTAATCTTAGTGTTACCTGGGTTGAAAATTTCAAACGTACATGTATGTATAATCATAGGAATACATGGTATTGACGAAATCAGTTCCAGCTGGGGCACAAAGTGGCGCAAAAATCAGCCCAGAAATAAGTCTACGGATATGTGTGTCTGTGTGATGTACTGAGTTTAGGCAACAATTGGGGATGCACTGAAGTAATTCTAAACATTAATTTGTTTGACAATTATGCAACCTAGCATTGATATCTGATTCAAATTTGCCTTAGTCAAGTGGCAATTTTGAATGATTCCTGTGCATCAGTTTACTGTTAAAAACTTTGTTTTTAGCCCATTTTAGACTCACATAGGCTAATCTGGCCTGAACCTACAGTTTAAACTGGAATACCTCATCCGGAGATTGAACCCTGGACCTCTTGAATGCAAAGCAACGACTTTACCACTACATCATCGAGGAGGATGAGTGTTTTCAGCAGCACATTTTCGCTAATCTGTGAGAACTAACGCAAGATCCGATACATTTTAGGTATGAACTCTGGAGGCCTCAAGTTTTCTTACGTTACGATTACGTCACTTCCTTGTACCCGTAAAGAAATGGGTCGACCTCATGATCGGCAAATTGACAATGTTTGAACGACGAACATTCACACTCACAGAACTTTCATTAAAGGTAATCCTATAACAGGGATTATCCAGACTGAGATGAAAATTTAATTCCATTTTTGTTCATTCAAATTACTAATGTGAAATTCAAACCAATGTTCATTCAAGACGTTTCAACGACCGACATTCAAAACTTTGGTTACTTTTTTAGATTGTATGACAGGAGTTAGTTATATAGTCTGAGAAGAAAGTCTGCATCCATATTAAATCTACTTCACTACACAAAGATGATATTAAAATAGCCAGAAATGGCAATTAAATAATCTCACTCAACCTAATTAATTGTTGATGCTCATTATTTAAAACAATAACACACTGCAAGACTTAAAATGTAAGAGTTAAATATCTGTAAAGTAACTTGTAGTTCCTTTCGAAAGTAACGGTAACTGTACCTGAGTTATATTTACGAATGAGTAACTCTGAGTTACTATTTAATAAACTAACTTTTGAAAACCGATTAATACAAATCACAATATGACATATGTCGGAAAGGCAAGGTATGGGAATGCTGAAATGAAATGTCCCTGAAAATAAAAAAAGAAATGTAATAAATTAAGACTGTGATTGCCGAACAGTTGCCAATTACGATCAGGATTCTTGAGCCGAATGCAATTAAAATTAATGGAATTCCTATCATAGTTAACGTGCTTTAAATGGACGATTAACACACGCCGTAAATCAAACCTTGAAGGAAAAGCGGCTACAATCGCGAAGCTTGACCTTTGAGTTTACTGCTTCAAAAATATGGTCTTAATTTGCAAACTTCTCCGAGCAATCAACTAAGGTTAAGCCATGGTTGAGCAGAACTGTTTCGAGAACAAGCTGGTTAATACCATGTGCTGGAAAGCATTTGGGGCCTCCCCGATGGCGCAGTGGGTATCTAGTTGCTTTGAATTCAAAGGGTCTCGGGTTCGATCCCCCGTGCTAGCAAAACGTGGTACTGGTCCCACTTTAAACTGTAAGTTCATTTCCAATTAGTATATCGTCGCATAAGCAAACTTGTACTTTGAGACCATTACTTCAGAATGAATTATCACTGTCCCCTCCTTTCCTACATAATCTCTTTTTCGCTGCTAAATCCCTTGACGTCGCTTAATTGTACTCAGTGGCGTACTGTAGAACATTGGGAAACCCAAGGCAGATCAATTTAATGGAACCTTTCCGTAACGCTCACATGTACTAAAAGAAATGACTTGAAATTCCCCATTAAAGAAAACTCTGAAAGTCATGCACAGGAAATTATACAGGGTGTTCATAAACCCTCAAACCAATGGGAGAACTGATTAAGGGCACGGTTCCTTAATGCAAAACGTGCTTCTCCGTCACCAGTCTCAATACACTTCTTCTAATTGAATTCTCTTCAAAATGTGACGATCCGGAGATACCGTTGCAATGGTTATCGTTTCCTGGAAATTATTCAGATCCAGGATTTCTACAGCATACACCTCAGTTGTCAACGCATATTAGGTTGAGGTCCGGTTACAGTGATGCCCATTTTCACACGACCACTTCCTCCAATCCAGCGTCCAACCAGTCACTTTCTGTATAATGGGGTTCCGCTACTGGTTCAAAACTTTATGGCTAGCCTGTACAAGGCTAGAAATAAGCGCCACATTTCGTAAAGAAGTCATGTCTTCAAAATGTCCATCACTGAGCACTAACATGCCGGGGGAAACTTTTTGACGAACAGGGTGATTCTTATACATCCGGCCCGTCAAAATGAGCTGTAATATAAAATATACCATATAATTTAGATTTTAAAGTAATTTATACATGAAGTGTTTTGGATAGTGTACCGATGATTGTTGTTTGTGATCAGAGCACGTGTTGTAAGTGTCCGCCGTTTTCAAGAAGAACACCGCCATCCGCGTTTGCATATTCGCAGTGACTCGCCGCAGTGTTTCTCCTTGATGATCCTGATTTCAGCCGATATGTTTTCCTATAAACTTGCAACGTACGCGGATTGTTTGCATACACCCTGTCCTTCAGTAAATCCCAGAGGGAAAAAAATCCGGGTTGTAAGGTCGGGGGATCTTGGTGGCCTGTCGCCTGGTTACTGCAAAAACGTTCGTACGTGTGCACCGCTACGTGTCCTTGAACCTTGCAGCATAAGTGCTGCCACCTGTCAGACCATTTCGCACACCATTCGACTCAACACGGCCCACGGATCATTATGTCGTAATTGTTAGCGGTTATGTGCATGACCTGCAGCATTATTAGCAAATTCATCAGACCGGTTCTATAAGAATCACTCTGTATATAATGATCATGGCCACCATCTTAGATTTAGGTACAACTTTTTTAAATGGGAAGCGAATCATATGGTGCATCAAAGTGGACTAGAAAAGTCCAAGAAAGTCAGCGGTGTAATCAATTTTTACCCACGGTCACTCATTCACAAGCTATTATGAAAAGTTACAAAATGAATAAAATTCGTCTTACTACAGCTTGCTAAAAACGTGATACTTACTAAAGAGGAACACAATGAAATCATTCTCCAGCGACTGCAGATACCATGTTCTCACCGCATTTTTCAATCAAAGCCACCCAGATGGACTGATACATTTCTGACACTATAATTGTATATTTATTAGCTATTTCTTGTGCGAAACTGATGATAATAACTCACGAGGTGGTCATATAACCAAGGAAGCGGTAGCTCAGTCATTAGGGCGTCCAACCAGCATGCGAGACACCTGGATTCGATCCACGGCGGGGGAGAACCGGAATTTTTCCCACCTGTTCAAGCGGCTCCGGCGCCCACCCAGCGTCGTACAAAGTGGGTACCTGGAGGAAACCCTTGGGGTGGGTAAAGGCAGCCAAGGGCGTGGTGCTGATCACATCACCCCCACCTTCGGCTGTGATGAAGAAATTGTGGGGTCCTAACTCCACACCCCCTATATGCCTTCATGGCGTGGGGAGCACAGGGGACCACTTTATTTTTTACTTCTGCAATGGGATTGATTTCGTTTGTGAAGATGTCAAATAACTATCCGGGTTATAAAGTTTGTTGGAATTTAAGTCCACTTGCTGCTCAGATAGGCTAATGTGGACCGGAGCTACATTTTAAAATGGGATCCAAACTACGTGACTCTTCTGGGGATCGAACCCGGATTACAAGGCGACACGCAGAGGCGTCTCCTGAACGCATGCGGTGCATGCTACGCATGCGTCAATTGTGGGAAAAAAGACAGCTTGCTCTGCGACGACATTAATGAGCATTTCTACATTCTAATTTCTTAATATGGGAGAAGTATGCGTCACTTCAGATCCTAGAAATGTAATATAATCTTAGTTGAGCGCTCTCGTGTAAAATAAATACTTCTCCTATATGAAGAAATTAGAATGTAGAAATGCTCATTAATGTCGTCGCAGAGCAAGCTGTCCTTTTTCCCACAATTGACGCATGCGTTCAAGAGACGCCTCTGGGCGACAGCGTTATCACTACGTTATCGGGAAGGGTCTGCCTGAGTTATCTGTACCTTCTCTTCTGCCTCCACTGCAAGAGTGAAGTTAATGTAGAAAGAAACACGTAACTTCTGAGAAAAAGCTATGTACTAATTCTGGTGTTATTTTGCCTATGAATATATTCGTCATGCCTGTACAACTCGTAATACAGGGTGTCCAAAAAGTCACGCAACCGGGACTGAACGTACGTAACTTTTGTATAAAAAGCGATAGAGACAAGAAACTATGTGGATATTTTTGGAACAATAAACAAGAAAATCAACACGGATGTTCAGTATGTGGAAGGAGTTACTATGGCGTAAAAAGATAGGTAGGTTAGTTTTTGTACGATAAATTTCAAGTCGTTTATTTCATCTGAGTATTCACTGAATAACAGAGACAGATGTCGGAAGGGGTAAAGGCGATCAGGCATGATGCTGATCACATCATCCGAACTATGGCCGAGATCAAGGGTATGCGGAACTCTATATCTCCACATCACCCCATGTGCCTTATGGCATGTGTGCACACGCACAGGCGTACATTTACCTTAGACTTGTACAGTCACCGGCAATAATAATGGGATACCTAGATCCTGAAATCCTCGTTTCCCTGCCAGGCGTTATGTGTTACGGCGATCACAAATGTCCAGCGATCTTTCACTTTAAACGGATCTAGTAGCACCATCGCAATTATTCTAGGATCACAATTGTCGACGATCGCACGATCCAGATATGAAGAAGTGAACACAGTGTGAAAGTTAATCAACATTTTTTTTAAAAAAATTAAGAAGTCTCTTAGCTACTTTTGCCCACAGTGTTTGCTGTCGTTAGGGAACCGTTACGTGAAGAAAAAGCGGTAATAAGTTAGAACGCAAAAGCCACGCAATTGCGAAGTGTTTGCATGCGTCTGACACGCATTGCCAGAGAGAGAGACTGCAAACAAAGGCGCGTGCGGAAAAAGCACTGTTCGAGCAGCGAGATATGTTCTTCTGATGAGCAGCGCGTCTCGTCGTCGTTACGACATTTTGATGTGCAAACGAAAACACCGAAGGAAAAAGGCACCATTCAACACTCTTCTTCCCAAAACGGTAACGCTTCGGGCATAAATAGGCAAGGTGGCGAGTAGCGTGGGTGAAATTTTGCGCACATACATAAACAAACTCAGGTGTTTTCCATCGTGATTTTATCCTCAAGCCGTGAAAGGGACGAACAAACGCCTACGAATGTAAGTAGTCGAATTACAAAATGCCCATTTATTCCCACATTACTACAACGACAGACAAATTCACATTTAGTTGCTAGGTTGGTATAATTTACCTGGGATGTGTGAGGACCTTCTCGTCTCCTGGATGTGCTTTCCTTGCCGACTCTAATCCAATTGCCCTACTCTCGTTCTTCTTTTCCACCAAAACTACGATCATTCACCTCTCTACGTCAACACCTTTACCACCTCGTTCTTCCTTTTCCACCAAAACTACGATCATTCACCTCTCTACGTCAACACCCTTATCACCTCGTTCTTCCTTTTCCACCAAAACTACGATAATTCACCCCTCTACGTCAACACCCTTACCACATCTTGCACTCGAGTAGACCTATTGTCCCGGTACTGAACCCGAAAATGGGGCTCGGTGGGGCTCGCAGTGTTGTCAATGCTTTACTCGAAAAAATCACTAAGGTTTTTGGTCTAACCTAACCTAAAAAGCAAAGGAACTGCCAATTTTGCTTGAGAGTTCACAAACCGGAAGTGGGGCTCGTGGGGCTCGCAGTGTTGTCAACTTCTTACCCGAAAAAATCACCAAGGTTGTGGTGCTCGTCGTAGCTTTTTATGATGTATATTTTGAGGGGCAGAGTTGGCAACACTGTGGGTTTACTGTAGCCTTTTATGAGGGGGGTTTATTACCCCCCCTTTTTATATTTGGCAATTTTATTGGATGTTTTTTTTTTGAGGCTCGAAATTATTATTTGAGGCTTGAAATTATTATTTGAGGCTCGTCGGTATTACGTACCCACTCTACAAAAATTCCACTATATGATTTTTTACTGGCTAAGCTAACCTACAAATAGGAATTGGCAGCACTGACTTATAAACCCACTGGGTCTTCTTGGCATGTTTTTTCATGATGTGTTGCCAGGCTATTGGGCATCTTGGCGTATACAATGTATATATTTTGAGAGGGGGGTTATAGCTTTTTATGCTGTACGAATACTAAAAACTTGACAGTGACAACCAACAGAGTAAATAAACCTACATGCAGAAACTAACAACACTAGTTTCTGACAGTGAATTTGAAATAAAATATTAAACAAAATACATGAGTAAGCACTGTGATTACAAATAATACCAGTGTTATGCCCCCAACTCCAACTGGGCAACTGGGGAAAATAATTGTACAACAATTTGTACCTAATTGTACAATACTTGTACCTAATTGAGAGAGCCTTCCCGTAACTTACTTCATGTACAACTGTGAAAAGAAAGCATATGTGTTCTGTATGCACATATTCATTCTTATTTTTCGAAGTTGAATGAAAGCACGTGTTTTTACGCCTCTCGTAATACTGACCTTGCCCCACTGATTTTAAATTGCTTCCATCCGGTTTTTTTCCTGTGCTATTTCCGCATGCACGCAACATTCGCTTTCAATAGACAGGCTAGTATAGCAGGCTCCGAGTTTACAATTTATTAAATTAAACAATAATTTATGTAAGAATATACTTGTACTTACCGAACACAAAATAATAAAAGCACATGTGAATTTTTGCGTGTGTTCAATGTTATATGACGACTGAGTAAAAAATAATGTTGACTCCCCGAAAGATAAAAGTTCCTGGTTCGACATCAGATGCATGCAAATTTTATGTTTTGCTCTCCAAAATCTTGATTTTTATGTTTGTGCTATTTGTCATACAGCAGAGGAGAAGAGGGGAGAGGGCAGGGGAGGGGGTACTATTAGCGCCATCTATTAGCAAACAATAGAAATAAAAAGTAGCGTCAAACTTTTTCAACACCCAAAAATTTTAAACGTCCTCGCGTAGTAATACGATCTAGCTGAAGATGTTTGAAGGAGTACTCTTAGTCGACGAAGCTAATTGCTAGGGCCCATATATTGCTAAAATGTTCTTTGATTTGCATATTTCTCATACCGCCATATGTTGTTCTAGTTGACTTCTTCCAAAAAAATGCTAATTAGCGAGAGTTAATTAAGCAAGGCAAGTAAAAGAAGCAAATAGGACAATATGTGGTGGCGTGAGAATATGTAAAAATTCGATTCAGAGGTGGATCGAATTAAAATTGGGGGATATTTTGCATTTTTTCCCTATAATGTACAAAACATTTACCGTACATAATCTTTTCCATTTACAACAGTATAAAATAAGAGGAATGTGTGACAATATCTATATTAATTAGGAAGGTATGTTGTATGCTAGGTTAGCTAATTGTGTCTTCTACAACTTTACTGTATAGAGGAAAGATGGAAAAAGAGAGCTCTACAAAAACTAACGCTCTTAACAATATTGTACGCCCCGTGAAAATTATATATAAATAAGGCATAAACGTATTATCTGCTTTCATGTCAGATTTTCCCGACCTGTGAGCTGTAGTGTTTAGGTGACAAGCGACGCGCTCAAATATAATACCGTTGACAATATTGAACGCCCCGTGAAAATTATATATAAATAAGGCATAAACGTATTATCTGTTTTCATGTCAGATTTTCCCGACCTGTGAGCTGTAGTGTTTAGGTGACAAGCGACGCGCTCAAATATAATACCGTTGACAATATTGAACGCCCCGTGAAAATTATATATAAATAAGGCATAAGCGTATTATCTGCTTTCATGTCAGATTTTCCCGACCTGTGAGCTGTAGTGTTTAGGTGACAAGCGACGCGCTCAAATATAATACCGTTGACAATATTGAACGCCCCGTGAAAATTATATATAAATAAGGTATAAGCGTATTATCTGCTTTCACGTCAGATTTTCCCGACCTGTGAGCTGTAGTGTTTAGGTGACAAGCGGCCCGCTCAAATATAATACCGTTGACAATATTGAACGCCCCGTGAAAATTATATATAAATAAGGCATAAGCGTATTATCTGCTTTCACGTCAGATTTTCCCAACCTGTGAGCTGTAGTGTTTAGGCGACAACCGACCTGCTGAAATATAATACTGTTGACAATATTGAACGCCCCGTGAAAATTATATATAAATAAGGCATAAGCGTATTATCTGCTTTCATGTCAGATTTTCCCAACCTGTGAGCTGTAGTGTTTAGGTGACAAGCGACGCGCTCAAATATAATACCGTTGACAATATTGAACGCCCCGTGAAAATTATATATAAATAAGGTATAAGCGTATTATCTGCTTTCATGTCAGATTTTCCCGACCTGTGAGCTGTAGTGTTTAGGTGACAAGCGACGCGCTCAAATATAATACCGTTGACAATATTGTACGCCCCGTGAAAATTACATATAAATAAGGCATAAGCGTATTATCTACTTTCATGTCAGATTTTCCCGACCTGTGAGCTGTAGTGTTTAGGCGACAAGCGACCTGCTCAAATATGATACCGGCGACAATATTGAACGCCCCGTGAAAATTACATATAAATAAGGCATAAGCGTATTATCTGCTTTCATGTCAGATTTTCCCGACCTGTGAGCTGTAGTGTTTAGGCGACAAGCGACCTGCTCAAATATGATACCGGCGACAATATTGAACGCCCCGTGAAAATTACATATAAATAAGGCATAAGCGTATTATCTACTTTCATGTCAGATTTTCCCGACCTGTGAGCTGTAGTGTTTAGGCGACAAGCGACCTGCTCAAATATAATACTGTTGACAATATATTGTACGTATATTGTATTGTATAGGAGACTAGAAGCATATAATTTGGCGAAAAAAAAACCCAAATAAGGTCATAGAAAATAGTTTGAAAAAAAGTGAGCAATTATATTTTGCATTGCACAGCATTTGGTATTAAATAACATACCCCCAAAAAATCTCTGCATTATGCGTTCTGAAAAAAATTGCCCTACGTGCCAAATTACTGTGTCAAGTAAACATTTTCAAAGGCACTGTCGTACTTGTGTGCCGGGAAAGCGAATATGTGCAACCAAACTGTGCTCTAAGTGTGGAAAAAATTTTTCTATTGACTACTTCAAGCAACACCAGCTTACTTGCAAGAGCACTGGAACATCTCTACCGCAACCTTCCAAGCGAAAGGTAGAAGTAACCTCCCTCGATGCATCGCCACCTGCCAAACGCGTCAAGCTGGCGAAGAAATCAGACCGATTTGCGTTTGAGCATTTATTAGAAGACTTTAACATAACATCAGACAGCTTCTGTGATGTGCGTAGTTTTCTGGAGAGCGAGCGAGCTAAGATAATATCCATCCTCAACGATGCATTGGCTACATACTCCACTAAATTCTATGCTGTGCTATGCTGCAAGTATAAGAAACCGTCTGATGAAATATATAAATTCTTCCATGCCACAAAAGCAAAAACACTGCATCAGGCAGATGTCACTGACCTCGACAGCATCTACGACAAGTTTGTCGAAGAGTTTGTGGCAAAGCACGAGGAGCATCAGGCTAAAGGCTCGGGCGGTTCGCTGTGTGGCGACCCCCACGAACTTTGTCTAACACTTAGCAAGTTCCTACCACTGGCAGGGTCTAGCTATATTGCCCTGCCACCCGAGGTTGAAGCAAGAAAAGCTGTTCTCAATATTCAGAACAAAGACACCAAATGCTTCCTCTGGTCGGTGCTGGCAGCATTGCACCCTATACCTAGGGAAAACAATCCACGCCGTGTTAACCACTACAAGCAGTATGAGTCGGAACTGGAGGTTGCAATGGCCGGGATTGCCTACCCTGTAGAAGTCTCGCATATTCACAAGTTTGAGGTTCGTGCTCGTGACTTGTTGGGCCTGCAATTAGCCATCAATGTTTACGGTCTCACCGAGAACAAAAATGAGGCCCATCCCATCCGGGTGAGCAACGTGAGCAACAACAACAAGGTACGAGAAATCAACCTCCTGCTCATCAAGAACGAAACCCATCACCATTACACCCTTATCCGTTCCCTCTCTCGGCTTGTTTCGAGCCAACGGAGCAGTGATAGTCACCACGTCGAGGTGTGTCGCAGGTGCTTGGCTATATTTTATAATCGAGAACAGCAGGGTTACCGGTACATCAGAGGTCCCAACATTGCTGCTGAGAAGCTAGCTCGCCACATGTTCTATTGTAGTACCAACAAGCCTGCACGAATTATCCTGCCCGAACCTGGTGCAGTAGAGTGCTTTCGCATGCACAGTGCTATGGTGAAGCATCCTGCCTATATTGTAGCAGACTTCGAGGCCTTTCTTCAACCTCTGTCTAACTGCGAGCCCAACCCCGAAACATCCTCTACCATTCCTTTCCAAATCCACGAGGCCTCGAGTTACTCCTATGTTGTGGTGTGGCGAGACCAACATATTGCCTCCGAGCCCTATGTGTATCGCGGTCCCGACCCGGTCAAACACTTCCTGGAGAGAATGCAACAGGAAGCCATCAATATAGGGAAGGTGCTGTTGGCCCCCAAGCCCATGCTGCCTCTGTCTCCCAAAAACAAGCATCAGCACGAAATAGCTCTAAATTGTCCTGTTTGCAACTCGGTCTTCACTGACGATAACAAAAAGGTCCACCACCATGACCATTATGGGACCGGAAGCTACATTGGCCCGTGGTGCAACAGATGTAACTTGAGAGCCAGGGACCCGCGCTTCATACCGGTCTTTTTTCACAATGGCTCGGGATATGATTTCCATCACTTGGTCACACATCTAGGGTACGACAATGCGAGAATCAATGTCCTGGCACAGAACGAGGAGCGTTATATTAGCATCAGCAAGTGGGTGCCGATCCCCGACTCAAGCAGCAGCATCGAGCTTCGGTTCCTCGACTCTCTGAGGTTCCTCCAGGCAAGCCTCGATGCTCTTGCTGGGAAGCTCAGAGACGACCAACTAGCCATTACCACATCAAGTTTCCCGAACTTAGATGTCGCACTCATCAGACGTAAAGGGGTCTACCCCTACGAATACGTCACAGACCCTTCCAAGTTCGAAGAAGAGTTGCTGCCTCCCCAGGATAAGTTCTACAGCCAGCTGAGAGGTTCTGGTATTACCGACGAGGAGTACAAGCATGCTCAGTCTATGTGGGTCGAGTTGGGTTGCCGAACTTTCGGTGATTACCACGATGCATACCTGAAGCTTGATGTGACGCTTCTTGCCGATGTGTTCCAGGCGTTTCGGGCGACTGCGATAAACATTTACAACCTGGACCCTGTATATTTTTACAGCCTTCCTGGACTGGCATGGTCGGCCATGCTCCTGCTGACTAAAGTTAAACTTTCACTTATCTCCGATAATGATATCATGCTTTTCATCGAGAGAGCTATCCGGGGCGGCATGGTCCAAGTGTCGCAACGCTTCGCACACGCCAACAATCACCACATGGCCACTGGTTACGACCCCTCCCAACCATCAAGCTACATCATGTACACTGACGTGAATAATCTTTACGGGCACTCCATGATGCAGCCACTCCCAACAGGACAGTTTAAGTGGGTTGATCCTTTATACCACGACATCGAAAAAGAGTGCGACGAGTTTGGGTTTTTTGCCGAGGTGGACCTTGACTTCCCCGAGAAGCTGCAGGATACATTCTGTGACCTTTCGCCTGCTCCGGAATTGAAGTGCCCACCTGGCTCGGATCAACCGAAGCTCGTCATGGACTTGGAGCCCAAAAAGCGTTATGTGCTACACTACCGGAACCTCCAGTGGTTAATGCAGCAAGGGGTCTCGGTCAAAGCAGTTTACCACGTGCTCTTGTTCAGGCAGTCTCCATGGTTGAAGCCGTACATCGAACTGAACACCAAACATCGCACTGATGCCACTTCGGAACTTGATCGCGATTTTTTCAAATTAATGAACAATGCGGTATTTGGGAAGACCATGGAGAATGTGCGAAATCGCGTTGATGTGAGGTTGGTGACGAAGAAAACACAGTGTCGTCGACTTGTTGCAAGCCCGCTGTTCAGGTCTCGAACAATTTACAACGAACAGATGTCTCTGATTCACATGAACCGGGGCAAGGTGCTACTCAACAAACCCATCTATGTGGGAGCTGCAGTTTTGGATCTGAGCAAGTTGTGCATGTTCGAGACATATTACGGCATACTACGTGCACACTACAACCACAATATCTCGCTCCTCTACACAGACACAGACAGCTTGGTGTACCATGTTCGCACGGCCGATGCGTATGGTGATATAGCCAAAGTTCCAGCTCTTGTCAAGCTCTTCGACACATCGGGCTATCCCCAGCTAAACCGGTATGGAATTCTGCCCCGGAACAAAAAAATACCCGGCAAACTCAAGGACGAGAAAGACGGGGATGTGATTGTGGAGTTTGCTGGACTTCGTGCCAAAGCCTATGCGATCCGGGCTGAGGGTTCAGTAACAAAAAAGGCAAAGGGTGTAAGCAGGCAAGTGGTTCGGGAGCACCTCAAGTTTGAGGATTACCTCGAGTGCCTCAGAACAAAATCGCCCATTCTACAAAAAGAGCATCGTATCCAAAGCGTCGATCATGTGCTTACAACTAATATTGTCAGGAAAGTTGCTCTGGATGCACACGACGACAAGAGGTGTATTCTTGAATGTGGGGTCCATACACTTCCGTGGGGCCACTATCGCCTCCAAACTAGTAAGGCCTGCCCAGAGTGTAACAAAAAGTAATAGGCAATGCGAAAAAAAACAATTTTAATTTACTTCCACTTCCTCGATTACATGCATGCATGGCACAGCAAAATTAAACTTCTGGAAACTGCTAATTGCAATTTGTACTTATATATATAAAATTCCACATTTCTTATTGTGTGCTATTTTTTTTTTATTTATTTAAAACTGTTCAGTCACTCTTTCATTCTTGACGTCATACACAAATGTTTTCTCTGCAATAAGAATGACACTGCACAGAGTATCTGCAGGCAAGGCATCGTGGAACTCGCATACAATCTTGATGTTGGTACGATCGTTGACCACCACTTGCTTCCTCTTAGATGTGTTGATGACGGTCATGGGTCTCCGTGCTTTGAATTCGCTGGGCGCGTAGTACACGTCCACGCTTCCTTCGGTCACGCGTTTGTAAGCCGTGTAAGCTTCGTAAAGTTTGAGGTAATCGTCTTTGGTCATGTCGAGGTTGTAATTCTCGCGCGGGAACACTTCGTTGCGTCCATTCTTCAGATAAACGTTCTTGATCTTGCAGTCGTCGAACTTGCTGGAATCTTTTTCCTGATCGTTATCGCGTCCGGTCTGAAAGAGCACTACGACAAAATCTGGCATGTCGAACTGTATGTTGTTGAACTGCGTCGTCACGTCGAATTCCATGTGACTTCCCGACGCCATCTTCTGCACGCACTGGTAACCGTGAAAGTGAATCGGCACCTGCGGACTTTTCAAGATCTCCGCTTTGTACTTGAGGGCGTAGTTCGTTTCGTATTCCACCACCGGCATTCTCAATTCCATGCTCCGGATGACGCACTTGGCCGCTTCGGGTAAAGTGTTGGCTATCGGCGTGGTGCCGTCCGGACCCAAAGTAGCGTATCGCATCAGTGCGTCGTTGTCGTTGGCCGCTCTTCGAAACGTGATCCTCAGTCCTCCCTTCCACATGATCTCCTTGTAGTCCGAGAAGAAACCGGGCAGCAGACGCATGGGAAAGAGCACCGTGTGACTTCTCGTCGATATTTTGGTTCCGGCTTCGAATCCCCCGGCCTGGTAGTACGCTGCGTCCGTTTTGGATAATTTCAACGTTCCCACTGCCGTCGACGTGATGCCTGGATAATCTATTCTGTCGATGACGGTGTTGTGTTTCCTCACCTCCACCTGCGAGAACAGGTGAGGCACGAAGTTGTCCACGAGTATCAAGTTTGCTGCTGCGGGAAACGCGTCTCCGCTTTCTTTCTTCACCACTTCGAATTGAAGGTAGAGGTCCGCTCTGTGAGGATGAATGAACCCGTCCCCTACGTCCACGTCGTATTCGATCTCCCTGTTCGCCTCGTTGAGATTGGCGAACGTGCGACGGTTGGGAGGGAAAGATTGCAATTCGTAACTTTCGATTTGCTCCATTTTGCATGTATGGTTATTTATTATACGTTGATCTCCACGATGGCCGTCGTAGTGGCACCTGCGAAATCCACCACGTCTCCTTTCTCGTTCGTCACCACCAACTCTATGTCGTCTATGCGGTTGCGACATACTGGAAAATAGATCGGCGAAGAGGGCGTGTAGATGATCGGTTCCATGAACTCGGAACTTGGTTTGAAAGTGGCTATGATTCCCGTCTGCTTGTGACTTCCTAACAATCCGTCCGAAGATTTCGTGATCATGCCTTCCGCCACGTTGCAGTGTACGTTCAGAGTCTCTATGGCCAAGAATTTAGGAATGTTGGTTGCTGTGTGCTTGATGCCAGCTTCGAGTTTGGTGTCGTTCTCGAAACCTAAAAGTTCTCCCATGGTGCCCAGGTCCACGGTCTCCGTCGCGGATAGAATTTCCACTCTGTGCGTGACCGAATTTTGAGAAAAGTATGTGCCTTTGGGTAACTGAGCTTGCAAAGTGGAAAGATTGTATTGTCCTGGCGTGACGACGATGTGTTCGCTTCCGACGCTAATTTTGTTGTTGTGCTGCGTAACATTAGGTATGAGGTACATGCTGTAGAATGCACGCAGAGCCACGGATTTAGGATAGACGATGTCGTCGTGCAGCGTGAGTTTCAAGATTGAAGATTCGCTCGTGAGATGGAACACGCCCATCCTAGTGATGCTGTTTGAGGTTCCACAATGCTTTCTGGAAATCCTCGATCGTAGGGTTATTTATTTTAGAGAGAAACGCGAGCACGGAGAGGCAGAGATGACCCCAGTTCACGTCTCCGAAATCTTGAATGCGTTCGTCGTTGTAGTATATGGAGGTTTTGCTCGTTTTCAGATAATGAATTAAATTTGTAGGTGGAACACCTCCGAAAGAATCGAAAACGAATGCTTTATCATCATTTTTGTGGTAACATATCCAATGCGTGCCTGGATTTTCTTGACCGTCCAAGTTGACTACTCCGCATTCTCTTCTTTTGACGCTTGAAGGTAACGAGTCGGACATGAAAACTCCTCTGAAGTGTTTGATTTGTAACGGTTCGATCAGAGATTCAATATCTCGGTTGGTGAGTGCTTCTGTTTCTTTTTTTTAAACTTCTTCATCACGCCCTTCCCCTTCTTCTCCATGGCCAGGTTGTGACGTTTCTGTTCTTCCAATTCCGCCTTGTTCTTCTTCGAGTCGATGACGGTTTTCGCGATGACGGCACTTCCGCCGGCCAAACTTCCAACGGCCCCCAATGCTGCCAGGATGGCCGGGATGCTGAATATGAAACCTCCGACCTTTTGTTGTTTCCGCGAACGCTGCAATCTTTTCAATTGAGGTGTGCTGAGCAGCAATTTCATTCCATGTCCTTTCGACAAGCAAGAACGTTTCTTCTCACGTTGTTTCTTGGTGAGTAACCCATCGAGGGCACCTAGATTTTTAAGATTGGAGTATGGTATCTGGTACACGACACCCTTGGACTTCATGTTGATGCTCTATGTGTTATTTTCACGGTATGTTATTTATATATATATTCTGAGATTTTTTTTGTGTAGTTTTTTTACGGTATGTTATTTATATATTTTCAAGGCCTCGCAGTCGTTACACAAATTCTATTACGTGCTTCGTTTTCTTGCCAAGAAGTTCCTTTGTCCCCTTGTATACGATTCGAGTTTTGTTCTCGATTAAAATAGATAGCTTCTCGTCGGATAACATGTTAGCGTATCGATCTGGTAAAAATAGACTGTATTGTGCGTTGAGCAACAGGCGTACCTTGGGACCATACTGGGTAGAAACGATTGAACCGGAAGTTATCGTGTAAGGTTTGTCGACTTCCAATTCCTGAATTTTTACATACTCGACTGACAAATTTAGCATTTGTTTTAATGCTTGGAGATCGCTCATTTTTTCAGTTGTCAGAGTGTTAGAGAGAAATTTAATTGCTTTTTTTTCACGATGTGTGTTATTTATATATACCGAAGATTATTTTTTTACGATGTGTGTTATTTATATATCAAGTTTTTTTTTTTACGGTATGTTATTTATATACCCCACCCCAATTTTTGTTTCGTGTTCATGGCGATGGTGGTACCCAGTGCGGCGACCCGTTCACCCAGCGATGCGTCTCTGCTCACGAACCTTTCGAAAGCTGCATGTTCCAATTTTTTGTCTGCTTCGTGACGTGCGTCCAGATCCGTCTGCGTGGTGTTGTAGGCGATGTCGTGATCTTTGCATGCCGCGTCCAACGGATTCACACCCTTGTCTCCTCTCTCCAATCTTTTCTCGAGTTTGGTGCCCGGTCCGCAGTACTGGTAGCCAGGTAGATGCATCTCGAAAGGTAACTTGTTGATGATGTCGTTCACGAGTCCCTTTCCTTCGGCCACGTTCCAGAATTTCGGAGGCAGCGTGTTGATGATTTTGATCAGGTAACCTATGCCCTTGTCGTCGTTCACGATGAAGTTGGAAAGTTTCGTGCTGATCATGTCCACGATGCCAACCTTCTCGTTGTAGAAATTACGGTTACCTGCATTCTCTTCGCCGGCTATCACCAGCAATCGGTCCACGAGTTTCCTAACGTCGTCCACCCAAACGAATTCTTTGGGTAACGTGTTGTAGCGTTTGACGCCGCTGCCTGTTTTGACCTGGTTCCAAATCGGTTTGATGAGATTCCTGTACTTCTCGCCGCTGCTCGATTTCACCCTATTCTGCGAGGCGTCGTTGTTCTGGTACAAGGCATCCGTCATGATCAGAATTTCCTTGTAACTTTGGTAATCTTCGTCGGTGTAATCTTTCGGCTGCTTTTTGGCGACGAGTTCCCACAGTCCCACCGTACCCGGATACCTGTTCCAACTATCCTTGTCGCCTAAATTGACTTTAATATCGTTGCCTTCGAAGGTCACCTTCGATTTCCCAATCTTCCACACCACACCGCCGCCTTCGCTGGTTTCCATGCTAGGATACAATCCGAACACTTCATCCTTGTCGAATTTCCCCGTGCTCAGGTAGTCTCGTGCCAAAGGTCCCAACTCGATTTTATCCGAAGACGACGACGTGCTACCTATGGCTCGACGTCGTGCCGGTGCATCCTTCAGTTCGAACGGCGTCGAAGGAATGCTCGAAATGGGTGTGGGTACGGCGTAACTTTTAGCTGCGAGCGGTACGAGTTCATTAATCAAATTTTTATTTTGTTCCGTGACACTTTTAATTTCTTTACCTAGACTGCTGATGGCATCGATCACGGGTTGATCCTGACGTTTCTTCTCTTCGTAGAATCCGCGATTCTCGGATTTCCATCCTTTGAAGCGTTTCGCGAGGTAATCGCGAAGCTTGAGATTTTCGTCTTCGATTTTTCGTTTCGTCATGACGTTATTTATATACGTCGTTTCTCACAACGTTGCAACGTTTAGAAAGTCGTTGATTTTGTTTCTGTATTTTCCGTCGTTGGGTTTCCTCGTCATGTCGATCGTCACAAATCCGAAATCGTCACTGTTCCAGCAAGTAGAGCAGCGTTCCGAAAATTGATTGTAGTTCATGTCTCCGCCTACGTAGTCATCGTACGCGTGCTTGAGGTTGGTGTGATCTTGACGAAACAAACATATGAAATTAGCGTTGTCGCGCACTAACTGTTTTGGAATTTTGGAAAACGTTTGAGCTAGGTAAAAGCAATCCATTCCTTTGTGACGACCTTGCGTGAAAAAGTTGCGAATTTCATTTTGATTTTCCAGGATGGCGTCGTCGAACACGACGACTGAATTTTCACGACAATCGTCGAGTGGTTTTATTTCCGAGGCGAACGTTGCAATGTCCAGACCATCGTACAGTTTCATCAGTTGCTGGTATTTGGATTGCTCGAAACTTTTCGAGAACACGTACAGGTGCCTGTTCTTCCAATCTAACCAATTCGGTGCGAGGAGAAAATTGTCCACGAGCAGTGTCGTTTTCCCACACCCCGAAGGACCTACGATCAGACAGCGGATGCTGTCGGGGAGCAACTCGCCGTTCTTTTTCTTCGTTTGACTTTCCGGATCCGGTAGACGCTTCACCACGTTCCACGTACTCACAAGATCACTTCGTTCGCGTCGATCCAACTCTTTTTCGGAAGTCCCAGCCATTTGACAAACAGTTTGTCACCTTTCCTACGCAATACTTTCTCGATGAGGTACGTGTCGGGGTGTTTCGTTTTAGAGAGTTCCTCTTCGTAAAATCTTCCTTTCAAAATCTCGCCGCTACTATCTTTTATTATATACGTGTGTCGGTTTCCGGGTAGAACTCGAACCACCGTAAAAAGTTCCGTGCTCCAATTTTTTGTGAATCCCTTCTCGAAGGTGCGTTTGAATTTGCTGATCCTCACCTGGTCTCCAATTTTGTATTTAGCTTTTTTTGTCGTGGGAGTGTACTTTGGACAGTAAACTGTAGAAATTAAACGCTGCTCGTCGGACTTGGTAACGTCGGCTGGCTTCATGCCTATCGTTCTGTGTACCGTATCATTATAGGTGTCGACGAGTTCCGGCAGAATGTCGACCCATTTGTAATTTCCCCGAAGCGTGAATCGTTTCCACATGTGTGTTTTCAAGGTTCGATTGAATCTTTCCACGATGCTGGCTTTGATGTGACTGAAGCTCGAATAATGTCGAATCTTGTGTTTTTGAATAAATTTTTGGAATACGGCGTTGTAAAATTCTTTACCGTTGTCCGTTTGCAGAAACCGTGGTCGTCTGCCACCGTTTTCGCGAAAAATTAATTTGAATGCTTCCGTGACGCACGTTCCCGTTTTCGCCTTCAAAGGTAGAGCCCATGCGAATTTCGAAAACGTGTCTATGACGGTGAGGAGGTACTTGTTGCCCTTGTTCAATTTATGCACGTTTTTCAAATTGCCGCTACTCATCTCCACGAGGTCACTTTGCCAGAGGTCGTCGATGCCCTTGGTTACCACGGCCAAACGTTCGTAGTTGCGGCGTGCAGGTTTATGCAATTCTTCGACGATGGCTTGCCTAGACATTTTTTTTTAGAGATTACGTTTCAAGAGAAGCACCAGCGTGATGGGATTCAAAGAGGGTGGCACTTCGCTCGTGTTTTGAATGATCAGCTTATCGCCGGCACTCACGTCGAAAACAGTGAGATCTTCGTCTTCGTGTATTTCATATATGTTGCGCGTTTCGTTCCAACGTGCCAGAGGAATATTTCCTGCTTTCTGGACACCACGATTCGATATCAAGGTCATGGTGGGAACGCTAGCTTTTCTACCGTGAGACCAGTACGAAAATTCGTTTATCTGAATCGTGCCGTCGAGGAGAAACTTGTAGTACGGATGATAAGGATGCAACATGTACAGTTTGTTACCTTCGACGAACGTGGAGATTCTCTGTTGATTGGGTATGCTGTTGATTTCGATGGCTTGCAGAGAATGCAGTTTAGCGAATTTAGTATCGACGCTAACGAGGTTGCTGTGAAGCTGACCCAGTGTGTTTTGTACGGGCAGCAAATGTTCGACTATGGTATCCGTTACGGTAGAAAACGACGGTTTGATTTTCACTTCCACGTTCAACTGCTTGTAGTTTTCGTTGAGTTCTTGCAACTTGGCACCGAAAGAGGCCAGCGTCGATTCCTGCGTGGATTCCAGCACTCCAACTTGATCTCTGATGTTGACGACGATGTTCTGAAGGTTCTCGACTTGATTCAATTTCGAGCTCTTCTCGGTAAGATCGTTCACGATGCTTCGCATCTCTGTAAACTGCGTGTGAAGGTCGGCGACGCTCTGCGAAGTGGGCAGCGTCGACACCAGCGAACTAATTTCGTCTCGAATCTGTTCCACGTTCGCCGTTTCCGTTTCTAGTCGTTTCAGCATTCGAGATATGTTTCTTTTCAAAACGTGCAATTCTTTGGAGGTGGGGAGATTGGCCACTTTACTCTCGAGATCGCTCAATGAATTTTTGATGTCGCTCGAATCGGATAGTGCCGTCACCGCCGTTTTCAATTTTTCCAAATCTTCGCTCGAAGGTACGCTCGTCCGTAACGATTCCAAGTCACCCTGTATGTTGTCGAGTACGTGATGAAAATGAGCGAGATTCGTTTCGACGTTCAAATTTTCTAAATATTCGATCTTCTGCTGAACCGTGCTTAACGTGTCTTGAATGCTCGTCAACGCTCTCGCTTCAGCGTGAATATTTTTAATTTCTTCGTTGATCAATTCCAAGGACGCCTGAAGCGTGGCGATGGTGGTTTGAATGTGTTCGAAATCTCGATACGCCTCCAATTGAATTTTTATGTTCGCGACGCTTTTACCGATGACCTGCAGTTCGTCCGACGATGGTAGGTTCGTCATGGTATCTTCCAAAGTCTGCAACTTGGATTTAATTTCTTCCAACGTGCTGGTGAATTCTTCTTGTAATTTGGAAACAACGACGTGCAAGCGTTCTGCGTCTATATCGTTCACGACGGTTTGAAGTTCAGAGAAATTTTTTTCTATTGCGGAAGTTCGTTCTTCGATTTCGAGTTTCAATTTTTCCAAATCTTCATTTTTCGATTGAAATTGCTGTAATTTGGCCAAATCATTTTGAAGCGAATCCACGCTCAACTGTATATTTTGAACGTTGTCGTAAGAAGGTACGTCGACATAATTTTTTATGAGCGTTTTCAGTTCGGAATCGATTTTCAGAATGGGGTCGAGACATTGCGTTTGGAGCGTAGCGATTTCCGACTCTAAACTTTTGTTTAAGGTCTCCTGCAAAGCGATCAAATCGGTCCTCAACTTCTTAACTCGAATGTCCAACATGAGAATCTCTTCTGCGTGGTCTACACGCTTGGTGTTGCCGAAAATGTCGTTAGGCATTTTTGGTTAACGGTTATTTATAATAGGATAGACGATTCGTAATTCTACGAAGAGAGGAATGAGTTTGTCGTAATCTCCGAGAAGTTCCACGTACAGGTAATCTCCTCCAGAAACATCGTACGTAATGTTAGAAAGCATCTTGTCGTGCTTGATTCGAAAAATATTCTTGCCGGTAGAAATTTTGATTTCGCCTGCGTTTTCCGGATTCACGGTGATTTGAAGTTTCCCGTCGATCGGAATTTCGTAGAAATGTAAATTGTTATTAAAAACATAAAACATCTTGCCCACATCGTCATTCAGTTTCGTCCAAATGCTGTTGAGATGAACAATCAGTAAACCATTGAGTTTAGATAATACGGAAGGTAAGAGGTTATTGGAATTTGGCGGTGCAGTCTCCATGTTGATCTGTTTGCGGAAGCCAAAAAGATTCATTGTCTTTGTTAGTTATTTAAGAATACGGTCAAAGTTTTTTTTTTTTTGTAATGACACGCAAAGTTTTTTTTTGTTTGCTTGCGTCACAATACAGGCACGCGCGCGCACGTGTGTGTGTGCGACACATTGTTCCCGAAAGAGGTTTACAAAAGTCACGATATATAAACATTTGGTCCCACAGTTGGAAAATTACGATAAGTTGCATTCAAAAGTTTCAAAATATCATATAGTAGAATTTTTGTAGAGTGGGTAGGCAACACCGACGAGGCTCAAATAATAATTCAAGACTCGTCAGCGTTGTCAATTCCTATTTGTAGGTTAGCTTAGCCAGTGAAAGATCATATAGTGGAATTTTCTTCGGATGGGTTGGCAAAAACCCAAGCCTCAAAAAAAAAACATCCAATAAAATTGCCAAATATAAAAAGGGGGGGTAATAAACCCCCCTCATAAAAGGCTACAGTAAACCCACAGTGTTGCCAACTCTGCCCCTCAAAATATACATCATAAAAAGCTACGACGAGCACCACAACCTTGGTGATTTTTTCGGGTAAGAAGTTGACAACACTGCGAGCCCCACGAGCCCCACTTCCGGTTTGTGAACTCTCAAGCAAAATTGGCAGTTCCTTTGCTTTTTAGGTTAGGTTAGACCAAAAACCTTAGTGATTTTTTCGAGTAAAGCATTGACAACACTGCGAGCCCCACCGAGCCCCATTTTCGGGTTCAGTACCGGGACAATAGGTCTACTCACTCGCACCGCTCCACATTCTAGCCCATGCTGACGGACGCTTACATTTCTTCGTTCATCATTCTTTCCAAACATGCCACAATACAGGGACAGATCCAGGAACGACTCTTGGAGTGTCCAACCTAGCAAGGAATCCATTTCACATTTGCAGTGATTCACACACCCACAGAGAGCCCCTCTCTGTTTGCTTGTTTGTTTGTGTGTGTGCGTGTGTGTGTGTGTGTGTGTGCAGCCCCGGCCCTATGAATTTTGCCGCCCCGTGCAATTTTACTTCTTGCCGAACCCACCCCAAAATACGTACAAGGAGAACGTAATGTATCAACAACTAAGCTTGTTATCCGTGGCAATTTCACATGGTATAACCAATTTTTAACATAATAAAATGAAAGAATACATAATGTGAGAAGATAAGTTATTCATAAATATATATATATATATATATATATATATATATATATATATATATATATATATATATATATATTTTAAGCCTGAAAATAATAAAATATATGTTGCATTTACTCACCATAGTTTCTGCCGACGTGCAAAACTCTCAGCTCTCCTGTTTTGTTTCACTATTTCTACATGACTATTTATACTGTACATGAGTACTTTCATTTTCCAGAACGTTGTACATGAAGTAACATATCATCACTTCATCACTATTTACAATAAATTATGTATGTACAATTATGTACGCCTCGTAAACCACGATTTCTTCATGATTTCACTATTCACTTTGTACCTTTTCCCCCCCTTAAGTTGGAAAGCTTACAAATGAACTTTTCTAGCTTTTCTATTTGCAAAGTCGCGAATAACAGAACAATAGTCTAATTTTTGACCAATTTCATGTTGAATTGAGATCATGGCAAGTCCTTCTAACCGCAATTCGCCCGTTGTGAAACGTAAATAAGTTTTAATAAGCTTCAGTATCGAAAAACTAATACACAAGTCTCTCAATAAATTCTCACACTCAAACGCGCGCGCGTTCTCACGCACGACATACACTAACTACACTATCGTTACACCGTCAAGATCGTAAATGAGGTGCAACCAGCAACAACAAAAACAGCGGATATTCGTACTTACTATTACGTCTTGCGTGATTCGGCAATACCTACCATCACCACCTTTCGCTACCAACACGTCAAATAACAATGCAGCTCTATTTCCGACTACCGAATGCGACACGTCAGTTTAACTCAAACCTCGATAGCAGGGAGCTGGGGCAGAGGACTGGCGAACTGGCGCGCGATCAAACAATAGACAGCATTGTAACTTGGCACCGCACACGCACAGTAGACGTTGCTTACCATTCTCACAGACAAAACAATAATAGCTGCGGTACCGCTCTCTTTCGCAGTTACTTTTTGCTTTCTTATCCGTATCTGCTTTATACTGCATTTGGAAATGGATTTAATTTGACTTTTCTCCGCCCCAAGAAGACCAAACTGCCTCAAATAATGCAGCTTCCATTTTTTATACATTTTGCAGCCCCCTTGAGCTTGCCGCCTCGTGCAAATGCACGTGTTGTACATACGGTAGAGCCGGCCCTGTGTATGTGTGTGTGTGTGTGTGTGTGCGCGAGCCCGCGCGCGCATGTAAACATTGAAACAGAAATTAATCTGTCCTTCGTGATGTAATGCCTATCGCATTGATACCAGGGGTTCAAATTACGAACTATTTATTTTCCTTCATCTAGGAAGCCTCTTCGGTACTCTTAGGGTTGGCATGTGTAAAGCAAAAGTGTTTAAAACACCATGTTTTAAATGTTAAATCACGTGACTTAGTTACAAAAGTGTTTAACATACTTCCATAATTGATTAGTTAATGTATGCAACAGCTTTTTTTTTAATACTTAAGGCACACTGTTGATATTGCCAATCGTATTGTATATATTGTTAATAAAAAAAATATTAAGGTTACCTTTTGACTCTCCCATGTGTATCTAATAAGATGTAATATACTGAGGAATTCAACTTCAGGGTTTCTATAATAAAATAAAAATCCAGGGCCTACCTACCAACTGCCGGCCTCACTCCCACCTGCCGAGGTGTGAGATCATCCAACCAGTTACGGGGTGACGTGTGGTCAGCACGACGAACCTCCAGTCGTTGCTGTAGGTTTTCATGACCAGGGTACGCTACTTATTCGAAGCACCCAAATTTCCTTACAATGGTGGGTGACCACCGGTCCCATACACAGGCCGAAATCCAAGAAGAAATGTGATTTCGCTTCCCCCTAGAGACTCGAACCTGCGCACGTCACGTAGCCTGAGACCAAAGTAAAACGTCTTAGACCGCACGGTCATGGTGTGGGACCTTTCGGGTATCTATCCCCTCCCCTCCTGACATTTTTTGCCTTTACATGGCGGCTGCTGATAAAAGATGAGCCCCCCAATCAAATATCCCCACTAAGACTGATACCTTCCTTCTCTTTAGGAGAATTATACTTTCATATTTTCCCCTAGTAAGTATTTAATCATTTTTAACGCGACTTCGTATGATTGTAGTAACATTACATAATATATTTTTTAATTGACTGCATTTTTTTATTGGCATCGTCTATGCATTTTGACTTTACAACACATTATATTGATCGCAGGCCCAACTGGATAGACCTACGTAGACATATCTGTCCACCAAACTTTTTTGGGGGTGTGTGATTCGATGAGTGTCAATAGCCTCAGTTGCGTAGTAAAAGATGTAGGGGTAACATCGCTCTCCCGTTACCATGTTGCTAAGCGTACGTCTGTTTTTGCCAGTTGTTTTATTAGATTCTTTGTGTTTTGTGTACTACTTTTCCGTGCTTTGTGTACTATTGTACAAGTTTTATCCAGTAACGGCGCTGATCAACTCTCCCCCCCCCCCGTTTTACAGTACGTTTGGCAACATGGTGTGTATCCGATGCTCATTTGTCTCTTCCCGCCAGCGACGTTCGGGTGCCTCGTGACACGAAAATGCCCGATGTCATTCGAACAGAATTCAACTGATCGCTAATTCGTTGTTTCTCAGCCGCCAGTTTGAAATGCATTCAGTATAGTAACACTATAGTGTGTAAATTGTCCTAAAGCTGAAACATGTGCAGGTGTCCTAACGCAAGATCTTCAAAGGACAGAATAGATAGAGCACTCAACCTCTCGTTTCTAATTCGATTGCAAAGGTAACACTTGATTTGCCGCAAGCAGCCGTTGATGCACATTTCAACCGCACAAAGCTTATAAAGTTCGTAAAAGGCAATTTTGAATGTTTCAACCATTGCAAACAGCTGGTGAAGGGTCTTTATTTTAAGTAACCTTTCTGCCTCGTAGTCTGCCATAACTCTAAGCTGTATAATTCTTAGCTGTAGTGTAGCAAGTGGCGGAAGATTGTAGCTTCTCGTGTTTCAGAAAAGTGGCACCAACTTAATAAAGTAAGCATAATCAATACCACCATTGAATAGAAAGTGTGATAGTGATACCAATTTCTCCACCATGATAAAATATCTTACGTTTTCTTGTTCACCGACTGGAATTCAGAACCTAGGGCTAAAAATGGGGAGGATGCGGAAATACCGTCCACTTAAAAGATGCCACTCTCAAGGATCAAACATAACTTCACTACAAATTCAACTCCACTAGGAGACAAATACATTGACATAAAAGCAATGAATATAGTTTGCAACTCTTGCACTGGACATTTGATTAGTGAAAATAACTGCTGACGATTACAATTTCATTTCAGAATGAATTAGCCCTATGCATACATTCTGATTCGAATTGGATGAATAGTTTTAGATGTGCTTCAAAGATTGATTGTCCTCCGCGGATTCATACTTGGCCACTTTGACGGTAGTCAGTGTAGAAATTATATTTTCTAACCTCACAAATGGTAATTAATTAACATGTAGGACTAGTACTGCGAGCAAAAAAATTGACCAATCGTGCTGATATTCATACCGTATTGCAATGATTAGTTGATTGGATTTTTAATAAAGTCTACTATATGCACAGAGGCTGATCGGGACGAGAGCTACAGCTTCTAGTAGAATGCGAAGCACTTAATGAAGTGTTACCGCCACTGAGGATCGAACTAGGGGTTTCTTAATATCAAGGCAGAAGCTCTATTGTTAGACTATTGGGGCTGGGAGCCCAATTTTAATATTTCCAATTCTTAGCATTTAAGAATTAGGTACTTTGTGTACTCTTTATTTCTTTAACATCGTATTTCTCCCTCTCGAATATTTGCAGCGATAAGGATGGATATAATGATGAAATCAATGAGAGAAGATCGCTAATTCTCATGCAATTGTCGGTACTCGAATGACAAACAGAAAAGAAACATGCCGCTTCTTCATGTTCTGAACGTCGTCGTACTTATAAAGACTCATTTGTCGCAACTGTTAGACCTATTCCGAAATATAGTGATACGATTTATAGAGGCTAATTGTAAACATTTAACTGTATATGCCAACAATCAAAGAGCAAGCTCACAGCCACTGAATACGTCCACCAGAGGCAACAAATTTTGTTGTATGTTTGGTGACTCATGATTGACAAAGTATTTAGTGTCAAATGATCAGTGGCCACTGTTATCCAGGCATATCGGCAGCTGCTCCAGTTGATTTAAAACACATCGCAATAAAGTGACCTTGCGATCTAACCGAACTAGAAAATGTACCTGAACATTGTACTTGCCCCGATTGAAGTTTCGTAATGGAAAATGTAAACTTTACTCTTTTTACGATTCCGGTCGAAATGCCTCCACCGTACTACAAAAATCTGGGGAGGGGGCTGCAGGGGGGGCTGAGAACTGTTTTGGAGGGGCTTCAGTGCCCCGTAGCGCCGTCCCTGCTCTTGGATGGAAACATTTAAATACTTTTCACCAATCTTTGATATCTGCTTCTTGCAATCTTAATACACGAGAAAATGTCGATCGGGATTGGGATCACCCCTGAACTTTATTGACGAAGTCGTACAACTCTTTGATCGTACCTTAAGATAATAATCGAAAGAAGTAATTCCTTTGTTTACGATGTAGAGAAGAGGTTCTCCATCACGACACGGGTGACGAAACGCACAGAAGTGCAAGAAGGAGATAAGAAGATGTAGTTGCGTAAGGAACAAACGTCACATCTGAGAGACTCCAGTAACGACAGTAGGGAAGAAAGGAAGATCGAGAGATTTTTCGGTGGCAATGAACGGCTAATAACCAGTGACGGCCATCAGGGGGCAGATGCTCCTCCCCACTTACAGTCCCCATACTATGGCCTCTGTCCTTGCCTCCCCCCTAATTTTGCCCCCCAATCGCCGCTACTGGTGATAACAATGGAATAGATAATAATTGAAAAGAATGAAACAACGGTGGAATGAATAAAAAAAAAGAGACACAAGCGCCTTCACAGATCGGAGGTTAGGTCTTTTTCCGATGGTGCAGTGGTAACGCTGTCGTCTTGTAATCAATTGTCCCCTGGTTCGGTACCCGATGGAGATACATTGCACCAGGAGCTTGGGGGGAGGGGGCTGCAGCCTCAGAACGGGCCTCCACTAGCGGAAAAATTTGAACAGGTTAACAAAATGGTAAATAAATGGAAATAAATTCAGTGAAAATTGTAGCCGATATTGAGAAGGGGGGGGGAGAGGGTCACGAATAGGTTAACCTGGACGCACAGGCGCCGCCAAATAAGGGTAAGGGGGGTATTTGCCCCTCCTTGGATTTTTCCTGAATATTTGTTCTTGATTCTGCAAGACAAGGAAAATGCTGACAGCAAATTTGCAGACCTGTACAGAGTCATGGAGAGAAATACTTCCCCCAGAGAGCTTTAATAAATGTAGTCTTATGGGGGGAAGTATTTGTTTCTATGACTGTACGTTCGAGTTCAACAAATTTGGGGGTGTAAGGGGTGCTCCTTCCACGTAGTACACCCTGGACTGCAGACTAACGAGGCTCTGGCGACTGGCCCCATGGCCAGTATAATTCTGTGTCGTTCTGTGTTTTGACCTTATATGTGCTGAGCGCCCTTTTTAGTTTCAGCTTTTAACCAAGGTAAGGAAATTTTCGTTTTCAGACACGCTTTTATTTTTGTTATGATAAGGGGCTGGACCCCGTATAGTGTGACGGGTGCAAAATAGCCTCAGTGCTGACGCACCCAAAAATAATAATTCAAATTCAGATTAAAAAATTCAACAAATTTGTTAGCACACTGATGTGGTACCAACATGACCTCGCTGCACTTCACGGCAACAGTATCGTGAAAATTACTCATCAGAAAGTGTACAAGAGTACTTCCTTCAGCAAATATTAGTGCCATACCTCGATTCACTTTTATCTGCGATTTTCACCCGAGAACCAACATTGCTCTGAACTGCTCATTTTCATCCCAAAATACCTGAAACTATTGTCATTCGACGAGTACAGCAGGGTGGTAATAAAATTAACAACCATGATTCCTATACGTATACTCGATAATTTCGAAGCTGAGGCTACAAGCTGCTATATTAAGTGACCAATGCAAACAAATATTCTCTCATAGGGCCTCCCCGATGGCGCAGTGCTAGCGTCGTCGCCTTGTAATCAAGGGGTCTCGGGTTCGATACCCGGTGGAGACACAAGTGGTTCGGATCCCACTTTAAACTGTAGGTCCAGTCCCGATTAGCCTTACTGTGCATAATGTGGACTTAAAACAACAAATCAATCAATCAAATATTCCCTCATGTCGTGAACATTAGAAAAACGTCATTCATACCGTTTAATGCATCCTTCTGTAGCTACTGCCGAAAAGATTGCAGTGACTTTAACAGCTACAAGAGCTATGGAGAGATATTTCAGCACAAATCGACGCGCGCCCGCAAGCACCTCAATAGGTTGTTGAATAAACTGCATTTCAAAAAATGGTCACCAGGTGGCAGTAATATGAAGATGCCTCACTTTGATTTCAACTTAACTCATGTTCTTGTCAATAGATGGCAGTGCATGTTCATATTTTGCTTTGGTATAAGCGAGCAGCAGTATTTGAAGCAAATAGGTCAAGGAAGTTTACTTGTAATTTTCCAATTATTCAATTTTTCTTTGTAAATATAAAATATGCTAGTTTTCAAATTGAGATGAGCTTCATTTGTCTCATCATACCTTCAAATTTGCAAGAGGAGTTATGGTATACCTCTTAATAAGCTTCCACCAAATGCTACCTTAACAATTCGAAATGTATTCTGGTCCATCATCGATTGGAAGGTATAACTAACTACTTCTGTGATTTATTGTATACGTTAAAATTTAATTTAACTGATGCACATGGAAGTGTGTCTGCCGGGAACGAGGAGTCCCGGGTTTCGGGATGGGTGATTTCAAGATTTTTTTTATTTTTTATTATGATTTTTTTTAAAGTAATGGCTTTCCATGGAGTGGCTTTTAATTCACCCAGACTGTTCTCAATGGATTTCTCGGGGAAACTTGATCACACAACACCACCAATAAAATTACTGAGATTGTGAATCTGTGAAGTCCTACCCAGGGCTCGAAATTGACCGGAACGGCGTTCCGGTCCCGCTCCGTCTCTTCAGATATGGCATCGGATAATTCCGGTTCGTTTTTTCTTTTATCTTTTTTTTTTTATAGATATTTCACTACATTCTCTCAGTGTGAACTAAGATGGCGTCTATGTTATCCTCATTGTCTTGTGGCTTCTGGCTTTCGTTTTCACTTTTTATTTGTTTATTATTATTGTTTGCCGTTGCCATGTCTCTTGGATTCGATTGTTCTGACAGAGCACTGATGCATGCAGGATTTCTTTTTGGTGGGGGGAGAGAGTAACTTGTGAACTTGGAAGGTGCATAGGTGCGTTCACTGGCGCAGGAACATTTTCCATCTGGGCGATAAATTTCCATTTTAGAACACACACGGATTTCCTGGTTTTTAACAGAAAGTTTATATAAATATATTTTATTTCTTTATTTTTTTTAAATTTATGGTTATTTTAAAAACAGATATATCCAAAATATATAAAGCTCTAGACCACGTTTTGGGCTCATCTCCAATGTGGAACGGAAAATCAGAAGTTTGTAATTTGAAAGTTGCGAACAAACCTGTATGTATTAATTTTAATGCAGGATGCGATTTGAAAGGGGATAGGAGGGACTCTCCCCGTTTTGAACCATCAAATCTCTGGTTATGAATGGCACATATCAACCAGGGATCATTATTTCCAACCCACTTGAAAACTATGTCATACATATGGTGTTCCAGTTGATTTCAATAAAGTTTGCCGCACCATATCTACATGCAAAAATTTCGTGACGCTATTTATGGCGACTGTGTACAGTGGCGCCAATTTGAATGGGCCCGATTCCACCCAATAATTGACGTGATTTTTTTGTGAAATAATTCCAGTGGGTGAACCCACCCAATGGTTTTGAAAAGTTGTTGCCCCTGGCTGCCTCTCTTTTAGGTGCTATTTACTCGGTATTTTTTCAGACTTTATGTGTTCCAAAATTACTTTTGTATCGAATACTAAAACTGAACTGTGTTTTTGAAGTATGTTTGGTCGCTTCTTCATTTAATCCTGTTCGAGCGCTTGTTGAGATTTTGTTTTGTTGTGTCTTAAAAAAAATAAGTCTAGATGGTCTCCGATCGACTTGTGGGAGGTTCAGGTTGGAAGGATTGATAAAACATTTGACAAAGTAGTTACTTATGATGGAATTTGCTATATTTTAAGACTCTCTACAAGTACTGAAAGTACTATCGTTGAATGTGCAAAACCGAAATCCTTAAGCTCTTAGAGCAAATCAAGAAATTGACATGGCTACTCTTGAAACATTGATAACTAGAGCCCGGAAGTTCAGGCATTTATTTTCGTTACTAAAATAGGCAGGCAAAAAGGCATTTATAATGTGGAAAATAGGCACTAAAAATGAAAAAAAGGCAAAATGAAGCGAAGAAAGGCACATTTGGAAGTCACTTACTTTTATCTATAATCTCTGGCAAAATGTTAAAATCTACATTGGGAAGAGCATTTCAATTTTCTTCGTCTTGATTACACATAACTACAAGCTGTTTTTTTAAGTTCTCAACATTCATTGATAGTCGTCTGTCAGAGAGAATGTTTTTCATAATAGAAAATGATCTTTCTACTTCGACAGAAGTTATTGGAGCATACATAAAACAAGCTAATGTAGCTGGACTCATTTTGGTAACAGCATTTTCACCTTTTAGAATATCACAAATTGTTTTCAATTGTTTCAAGTCCTTATTTGCACTCACTACAGGTTTGCACTTTTCCGCAACAGCTGACCCCTTTTCTCCTGACACTTCCATCATCTGCTGCATAGATTCCTCGAAGATTTTCATGGATGCTACAAGAGTCTCACCTCTTTTTTCTAGCTTTGTAATTGTCTCTGGCAATGCACAATAATGTGCAAAAATAAATGACAGTTCATTCTTCAGTTCTGAATCACAGGAGTTTTTCACTTCACGAATTGAAGCCGCTTCATTTTCTGGAAGAGCATCGATCACCTCACTGATTTTTTCAAGGTTGTTAGCATAATATATAGCTGCTGATATCCAGGTTCCCCATCTGGTCAAGACTGGTTGCGGAGGTAAACTAAGCTCAGATGCAACTTCCTTAAATTTTCTGGTTCGAGAGGGAGATTTCAGAAATATCTTATTTGTGTTCGAAATCAACCTGTCCACTTCAGCAGTCAATCATGCACAAGGAAATGTTAACCGAAAGGCAATATCCTAACTGACTATGAAATACTTTTTCCTCACACTTTTCTCCTTCAGCAATGTTGAAACATGCGTGAGTTCAATATTACTTAAATAAAGCGAAAATTATTCACATAATAAACGGAAGAAAAATAAATGCCAACATATTTTCTTAAAAAAATGGTCAAATTTCATTGAAAAAGGCAAAGAAAGGCATTATAATTAAAAATAGGCAGTGGGGTCCCAAATAGGCAAAATAGGCAAAATGAAAAGGCTTCTAAAACATTCGAAACAACATAAAAAACGTATATCAGGAAAAATTTTATCAATGGATGCAGTAGATAAAAAGAGACATTTTGCCAAACTTCCGGGCTCTATTGATAACTAATGATTCACCGTGTAGGATGACGATAGTTCAGGAGTTGGAGGAAAACCATACGTTTTTTTAAAATCTTTTGTGGACAATATGAACAGCCTGTTTAAAGACATAGTTTTCTTTTGGCATGTTATCCTATTAAATGCACACACATGGCATATAGATGATTAAGAACGTGTGTTTTATGGTGACATGTCAGGTGAACTTCAATGTAAGCGAAATCATGTGTGCGCCACTTGTTAAAGATTTTCACATCCTCAAAGAAAATCCAAAACACATTTCCACCTCACTCAAGGATTATATGGATTCAGTTGAAATTGTACCAATATCTAGAGTTGAATGTGAACGTGGGTTCAGTGCGAAGCTAATAACCTTTACTGAACAGAGTGAGATTAAATATTGGGTTGGATCATAGAATGCATCACCGTAAATCAATTTCGGTGATTCCCCTTTGTTGGTGTTGATGAAATATGAGATCCAATTACCATTTTAAACCTTCTTTTTTAAAAGTTATTGAAACAGAATAAGTGGTATCGGGAGACATTTTAAAGTTATTTCTGACTTCATTACAGCTACACATTCTAAGTAGCTGCAATTATTTAGAAGACTCTCTAGACATTAGAAGGTTCTTCCATAGGTGAGCTTTTTTATCTGTACCTTTGCTGCCCCTGGTGCGGCCTCCCATTTAGACAAACATCTATTGATTGATTGATTGAGTTGGTGTTTTAAGTCCATTTTATGCACAGTAAGGCTAATTGGAACTAGACCTACAGGTAAAGTGTGATCCAAACCACTATGTGCCTCCACCGGACACCGAGAATACATGACCAAATATCTATTGCGCATTCAACTCAATGACAGTTTGAGGCGAAAAATGTGATCTACACATCTTCAAACAAAGGAGTAAAACTGACGAAATCAGCTATTGCCATGGTGTTAGACTTGCAAAGTAGTTTATATGACAACGGACAGAGCAACGGTGCTACTCTGGGAGCGTTATTGTAAAACTTCTACAATCGAAGAAAATAAACAAATAAATAATTAGATATTTAAAAATAGAACTCTCGGTGGTATTTGCCCCATAGTTAAGAAATAGTATAATATACTTTCCATTCTTTTTTGGCGGGGATAAAAGCATCCCTGGCAGGGATTAATTTTTTTTTCTTATGGCAGGGATGAAAATTATTAAGGTGGAGAAAATCCCCGGCTTCCCCCCCGCCCTTTTAATACGCACACTGCTGGTATTCTCTCTCGTTTCCACTTTTCCTGTATATTCGATAGATGGTTTTCCTGACAATAATGCTCGTCAGTAACACAGTACACTAGGAATTACCAGTGACATGCGGTGACGACGACACTTGGGGTAGCTGTCAGTGCCGTGCCCAAGGGGG
This sequence comes from Lepisma saccharinum, assembly GCF_977018435.1. NCBI lineage: Eukaryota > Metazoa > Arthropoda > Insecta > Zygentoma > Lepismatidae > Lepisma > Lepisma saccharinum. Next base: position 28,582,379 of record NC_139236.1, read on the forward strand.
TTGGTGGGGATCAACTATCCCCATTAGGGCCCAGTATTCTTAAAAAAGAACATCAAAGGCAGGAAAAGCTTTCAAAATGTGGAATGGCTACTAAGAATTACACGTAACTGTCCCCCTCTTTAGAAAATCAAAAAAGATATATGACAAGTAAGCCAGAGATCCCGGGTTCGAATCCTTGCCTGGAAATGGGTGTTTTTGTGTGTCGCTTCATCAATTTTATCGTATCATCTTTGATAATCCAAACGTGGCGGAAAAGCGGAGTAAAATAAACCTAATGAAGAAATCAATCAATGATTCGTTTTGATTTTTGTTACTTAGCGTCAGTTTTGACACATTTGGTTAATCACAAAGATGATACGATAGAATTAATTATGCGTGTGCACTCCGGTACAGCAAGGCCAGCAGTGGTGGCACACAGCATAACTGTTACAAATTAATTCTTTTTTTATTATTTCTTCCGGGTTGCCTCAATCTGCAAGCCTCCAAGGTTCGTCTTTTTCGGATATGAGGCCATCAACACGACAGCCTCTCGTGGCACGTTGACAACATCACCCTGGCCAGCCTGAAGGAAGCCAACGTCATCAAGGTCCTTTGGAACCAACAGGCGACTTTGACGGATCCAATGGGACTTTAAGCTATGTAGGGGTTAATTTGGTTTCCCAATGGGCAAGCGCTGAACGAAAGCCAGAGTGCCATCGTTTCACTCGGTTGATGGCCTCAGTGTGGCGAACTTCACGATAAGTGTCCAAGTGCGCTGTATACTGTCAGCGATGTAGCATATCCACCAAGCTAGTTAAAATTTATATTCATAAATAAATTATAAAGTTTCAAAACACAGGAGAAACACAAAAATATGATTGCTGACATACGGATGACATATTCTATGTGAAGATAAACGTTTCCGAGCGTTCGGTCTATTAAGACAGCTAATATGTCCATGGACCCATCCGATAAATAGAGTTGTTAAAACTCGCTGGCCGCGGTCATACGTTTTTCAAGCGCTTTGCGAGGTGAAAAGTTACGGTTTTTCAGGCGGGTGAATTTCTATTTGTTTGCTTCAAATACTTCAGTGTTGGCATTGTTTACTATTTACTATGGAAAGAACTACGTGGTGCCAAAGTGGATTTGTGAATATTGTAATGTGTGAAAGTCTGGAAAATTGTTTCAATCATCCGCGATCGTCTGTTGCATTAAATACGTTTGACAACAGACCAACAGAAATTCTAAAAAAAGAGCAACTTCGCCAGGACATTCATCTTTCCCTTAGACGTTATGGAAACAGTATCAGGTAGAGTGCTAATTTTTTTCAGTATAACGTACCATGTAGAAGGAATGAATTATTGGTATTCTTAATTTTTCTGGATCTGCTTCCCAGGGTGCGAAATCCTGGGGAGGAAGGGGGATTTTCCCCCAACCAACAATCTTGCCCTCAAAAATCACCCCCCAAAAAAATGTGTGGGGGGAGTTTTTGTTAACGAAAGATAAGCAATTACTTTTAATTTCAAATATACTTTACTAAGAATAATATCGAAAACATACACAAATTAGTGTAGTTGTGAGCATTCAATGCCATTTCTCTCTGAAGAGATCATAAACAAATCTACACCAATACGCACAATAAAAGTAAAACAAGAATACAAAACAATGATAACTGTGAAATCTAATTTATTTATATTAACATAAATCCAAATCTAAATAAAAACTTACACATAATAAAACCACTTCAACTATTTCATAATTTAATAACATCTTTAACCAGTTAGTAAAGGAAGTAGTTTGCTACGTTATAATATCTGATATGTAACAAATTTATTTATTTTTTGTAATTAATAATAATAATAATAATATATTTTTAATTTAGTAATTTATTTTAACTTTTAATAACATTAAACATACATAATTTATATGTATGTTTCTTGGCGAGGGGGATTTGTAGATTAAGATCTTTCTCTCCCCCCCCATCAGTCTTAAATGATTTCGCACCCTGCTGCTTCCCCAACAGAAAATATCACCGCACGCCACTGGAATTAATGAGGAGACAAACACAAAGAACACCCATGCTCAGGTCAGAGTTCGAACCCAGAACCCTTGGTGTCGTTACGCGCTGTGATAACCACTCCCCCACGGACGTCGGCCGACAACAAAGATACTATTGAAATCGTCCCTTACTATTTTTTACTAGGGGTGTGCGGGACAGAATTTTTTTGGTCGGGACGGAAAAATTTTTAAATCGCGACATTCGGGACGGGAAAAAATCGCCATTTCCCGACAAAGTCGGGAAATTTTCGGGACGGGAAATTTCCCGAAGCTCTGAAAATCTCGAATTCTACACGTCATTTTCAATGTTTTTGCATTTCTGGAATAAAATCAAGCAATTTCCGATAAGTTCCAGACACTTGCAATGCAAAAAAAGTCGAAAATTAACAACTTTTTAAAATGACCATTCGGTATTTCCCGACTGCTCGGGATCCCGAAAAGTCGGGATCGGGACGACAAAATTTTTTCACGATCCCGGCCCCGACTTTTCGGGATCCCGCACACCCCTACTTACTACAGACTCCATACTACTTTTGATAATACAGATATGTATTTTATATCATGCAAGAAAAATGGACAATATTCAATCATAGTACTGTTGTAAAGAATAACGTCTCACGTATTTTTCTACAACATTTATTTGAACTTCTACCCTTCGCCGTATATACATAGTTCCATAACAAATTCCAAGGTAGATAGAGATTAGGTAAAGCCATCCGAAGATTGCCGATCTTGCACGAAGGGGTGACGTCACCAGAGAGGGAGTGAGCTCGGCTGAAGCAGACGGCTCCTAGCATTTATATGGGAGATTCAGAGAGCGAAAGTATATTATTACTTTTAGGAGGGGGAAAATATTAATTGTCATCCTCCAAGATGGTATTGAGGCATCCTTTTAATGATTAGTAACATAATTGAAAACGCGCTACTTTTAAAAGGGAGCAAAGTACATGTGAAAAAATGTATTTCGAAAATCCATATTCCTGAAACTTTCTGACCGATGCGCTACAAAGAAAGTTGCGTGTTCTCCTTTAGAATTTCGTCATTTTACAAATCGTAATATAATTTTAACAAAAACGTGACATGCTAAAGAAGAATTAAAGAAAAAATATAAATATGCTGACCAAGGCAGTAATTTATTTTATTAAAAGTTTGTACTTGATACAGAGTCTGATGAAGACCTTGCTAGAAGGTTGAAACGTTACGTTTAGTTTTATGTTTTTAATAAAATAAATTACTGCCTTGGTCAGCATATTTATATTTTTTCATAATCATGGAAACAAGGCTTAATGGTGTTACAAGAATTAAAGAGTTTTAAAAAATAATTGATTAATAGACTTAGTTCATTTTACTTCGCTTATCTGTTACATATGGCTAATCGCAAAAATGAGGATGCGTGATGATATGATGAAATTGGTGAAAGGAAAGTAGACCCATGCCCGGGCGGGGATTCGAACCTGGGGGGCCCTTGGCATCGTAAAGCGTTGTGCTAACCACTTCGCCACGGAGGTCAGTATTACCAGGAAATAAACAGAAAATGGCAGTCATATGGCGGTCAGGAGGTTATTGAAGTAACAAATAATTATTACTAGACGTTGTGATGAAAATTATTAATATATCTGAAATATCGGGAGTTGACCTTGCAGTCTCTAAATGTACTTTTAGGGTTACGCAAAACCTTTACTAAAAATTGCTAGTGTAAATTTATAAGCTATTAAAATTTAAAACTTATTCCTGTTCGAAAAAAGAAACTTCCAAGTCAAATTAATATTTCGTATAAATACATATATTTTTCTTTCATGAGGCCAAGAGAGTATTTGGAGGTGACGGTGGCTTGGGAAGGCTATAGCCTCGGATCTCGATCTGAAAAGGTCTTCAAGTGGGAAAACATCGTCCAGAAGATGGGGCGAAATGTTTTTTTTTAAATGGTTCAAGAATACAAAGATATAAGTGGACATTCGACAAGCTTAGTCTAAAACTTACAACTGAAATCGTACGTGTGTGTGTGTGGCGGGGGGGGGGGGGCACAGTGGAATATGATTCACAATACTAAAATTAAAATAAATATGTGGGAACAATAGAAATCAAAATATGTTGCAGCTAGTGACGGCGCGATAGTAAAGATGGAGGGGTAAATCATAATTTCCCGGGGCAATCATGTTTATTATTCCGTTACATACGACACAAAAATGCACATTTTGGCTAAAAGAGCATTCATTCATTTATTTATTTATGTTTGTCGTTTTACTGGGGGCAGATAAGAGAGAGAGAGAGAGAAATTGTCGAACGAGAATATGGGGCGTTCCTGCTCCCCCCCCCCCCGTAGTGTGGTCACTGCCTATAGTTATGCTGGAGAAGAATGCACCAATTAATACGCTATTAAATAAAACAGATACTTTTAAAACTTTTAATCAAATTATTTGTGAACTATGATTTAAATTTAGAGAGAACACATACCTGTTTAATTTAATTTGGATAAGTTAACTTCTGAAGCCTGCCATTTCCGAGCCTTCTTCCGGTGTAACTGCACTGCCCCTTGAGCCCTAGCTGCTGCGTTCAGGTGGCGGAACGAGCAGAATACTAATTAAAACAATTATGTGACAAATATATATATATATATATATAACACACAACGTGTTGAAACTATTGACGGCGCCAAAGAAAACACAGAAGAGAAAAATGGAGAGTGCAGTGATGTTTTACGGAAAGCAGCAGGCACGTATCCAGGAATTCCTTTCCTATCTAGTGTACACAAAACAATTTCCTAAAGGAGGGGGAGGGCTCGAACCCCTGATCCCCACCTTGGATACGCGCTATTAACAATAACAGGCTTATAGAACATTCTCCGTCTTGCCTAGATAATTATCTCTCTCAAATTATCACCATATTATCCAAGAAGCCAAAAACCTAATTTTATCTAGCGTAAACTGAACATTTTCTGAAGGGGGGGGGCTTGAGCCCCCTGATTCCCACCTTGGATACGAGCTGTTACCAATAACAGGGTTATAGAATATTCTCCGTCTTGCCTTGATAATTATTTCTCTCCTTAAATGAACGTCTCATTATTTTATTTGACACCACAAGAAACAAAAAATCTCATTTTATCTAGTGTAAACTGAAAACTTTCGGGGGCTCGAGCCCCCTAAGCCCCCCTTGGATACGTGCCTGGGAAGCAGTCACGTTTATTACACCCTTACATTTACATACAATATTAAAATGTTCTGCTTTTAGATCTCGCACAATGCCTTTTCACAAGAAAGGGCAATCCCGCATTTTTATATCAATCAAGCTGTGATATTTTAGATTTCTTCCGTTAGTTTTCTGATAATAGTTTTTACAGCTTTCCATAGCATTTAGGCATGATTTCAGTTGACAAGAACAAAATAAGCTTATTTCAAAACATACAGCAAAAAGAAATCCAAGGCGCTTAAGTTAAAACTCCCTTACATTGGAAGCCTGGAGAGAACAAAACAGGGGTTCCTTCGTAACACGATTTCTTGAAAACCATTTTACACATTTAAATCAACTTTGTGATAAATTGATTAGAAAGGATGAATCTTAACAGTAAAAATTGTAACTTTTCACCTGCTACTATATTTTAGAAGATATTCGTTGTCAAATATCTCAATATTTGCATAAGGAACCAGCCTTTTCCGTGCCGAGCTTCTCGACGATGACGTCATGCATCCTCGGACTACTGCGCATACGATCTGCGCCGCCGAACGAGCACCCCCTGAACAAATTCATTATCAACGGTTGCCTTTTGCCCCATAACACAGAGAATTGCACTTCTCAGGACTTTTCTCTACGGGCGCACTATTTACCATAGCGCTAACCCGCCCCGCAGTTTATAACGCAGAGGTCCTACACTACGGCGCTCACTCTGTGTGTATTTCTATGCATCCATAAAAACGGCCTCACTCCATCGGACCTTGTATCGAAGTATCTGCGAGCCTGGGATCCTGAGATATGAGAGCCGTAACCAGTCGGAACCGGTATTTATACCTCCGACAAACGATCCGCCCCCCAACCACCGAGACAAAGTCCTATTGTTACCTTCCAAAACGGGGAAGCCGTTGAGAAAACCCAACCGTTGGCTTCCCGGACTAACGAGCAAAAAAGCAACCTAGGCACATCATGTACACCGATATACACTTTTACATAAATATTTCCCTTTTGGCAGCTGTGTGCGTAAAATCCACACAGAAGTACCTACAGTACATTCCACCTACGGCGTCATTCCCAAAACTTGGGAGAAGTTAACCTTTGACGCAGATGCGGAGGGAATTTTCATGATGACGTCAAAGTCACAGGAGGTTGCAATAGAGGCAGCGAAGGTATAGATAAAGAAAGTCCCCTATGAAGGAACTATGTAAAGTCTACAGAATAAAATCTTCTAAATACTTGCTGTTGCTGTTCATGTTCTGTGAATTTATCCTTCACCAAAGTTCTGAACAAATAATATCTACAGTCTACACTTTCACTCTTCGGCTCCGGTATCCCTTTCTACACCCTCGATTTCAGGCACATTTCAAATATTTTCGTGAAAACATTTAGTTCCTCATAACAAACAGTGTTTGCAAATAGCACGTAAGTTATTTTTTTTAGATCTACGTGCTACGAAACTTACGTTTCTTTAAAAAATAAAATTCCTTGCGTAACCACAAAAAGGTTTTTCAGAGCTTCTATGATGGCGGATGATGAATTAGTGTCACAGGCGCAAGTCTGAAGATTTCGGATCATGGATTCATGTCACAGGCGCACGTCTCATTTTTTCCTTTTCTTCTTATGATTGACTTGTGCAATGGGAACATTATTTTTGTGATATATTGGAGGTTGGACATTTCAGACATTGGATTTATTTTATGCGACTTCAGAAATTGGAATTAATTATTTCTTTTTGGCAACTGCAAGCTGTAAAGGGGAGGATTGTATTTCTAAATGACTTGTGGGATGGGATAATTTGCGACTTCTTATTTTTATGATGGGAAGGGAGTGGAGGGTGGTATTCTGTGGAAAAGGACAACAAGGACTTTCAACGTAGGGGTTACTTCATTTTTGAACTTCCAAATTTAACTTCGACCCGCAATTCAGTGCCTGGCAGTGGCGTCGAGTGCGGTACACTTGCGAGTGTTCACAATAATGTTTTTGTACTGAATACAGATTTACTCCTCTCCCTTGTAACTTCATCTTCAATTGAAAAAGTGAGACTAACAGTTCACTTTATTTTCAACAATTTTCCCCCAAATTCACGCTATATTTGAAGTAATACAAGAAGGACCTAGGGGAAATTGTCCCTCTCTCCCTTAAAATCCGCCAGGTTTAGCGAATTCTCGGTAAAGTTTGCAACTATGTAGCGCAGACCTTTTCGAGTCCCCCTAGACATGCGTTGCATATGCTGCACTCTGGTGCCGTAAGAAGTATTACCGCTTGCATCAGTGTTCGCACAGAGAAGCGAACATCTTCGGGATATAGTGGCCAACAGCCCCTTAGCTGTCAGCTCTATGCAACACGCACAGCAATTGTGTTCAACGCCCTCCGTGGAACACCGTGGGAGTCAGTGTTACCAACTATCTAGAAAAGAAATCGGACGTGAAAGAAGTCTTGTCAGAGTAAATTGTGTGTAAATACTCGTGCAACAAACATAATATTTCTTCTGCGTGTGTGTGTGTGCTAATGTACGTAATTTAAGACATATACATGAGTATTCACGTGCTCATGCGAACATTATCATGCGACGCGCCTGGTGCCTGGCCTTGGTAAAAAGAGGTAAGTTACCTTATTAGGTGTAATTTTAGCCTTCATTTTTGGTATCTTCATGTGTCAATGCAGAAAACAGTGAGAAATAATGTTGGAGGCAGGTGACACCGGTCAATTTCTAAGATGCCTTTAAAAGGGACTCTTTAGATAAAGGCGGGTAGCCGGAGCATAGCGGAGCGGAGCAGCGGAAGGGGGCGGTAGGTCAATTACCCCAGGGACGGAGCCCGGAATCGGCGGGAAATTTGGACTCGACAATTTCAAACGACAATATCTCAACTTCAAACGGCTATACATTCGTAAATACTTGTTTCCGCGCTCCAAAGTTTTGTTCTTCATAATTAGCATCACATAATCTTCACACGAAAAAAAAACCCTCCGAAATCGAGGTATTCATGCTGTTCATGTTCTGTGAATTTATCCTTCACCAAAGTTCTGAACAAATAATATGTACTGTCTACATTTTCACTCTTCACTGCAAATAAATTGTACAAAATAGTTTTACCTATTGTCCGGGGGTCTGACGGGAATGCCAGAGGGGGCTCAGCCACCCTGGCCCTTGCCTGGCTGCGGGCTTGCACTCAATACTGTGGTCACTGTCACACGGTAAAATGAAAACTATTCTAAAAAACTTCACAATAAAATTGTAAATCTAGCAGATAAGTACACTTTCAACTCAACAGGCGTGCCGTTTACAATACGTTTGTTACTGCTTAAGCCCAGATCGCATTGTTGCAACAATCGCTGCCACGTACTCCCAACACTCATGGAGGGAAGGTATGGTAGAAGGAGGCACTTGTTCTCTTTTTCTTCTAAATTGCAGCAAATAGACAATTGTTGAATGGTGTGTTCAGGGGAATAAAACAATAGTGCAAAATATTTGATATCTTGTCAATAAAGTGATCAAGGAAGATTTTTTAAAAAAAGGGGGAAAAAGGAATATAGACTAAAAAACTAGTCAATAAAGAGACCAGAAAAGCAAATGTTTTAAAAAAGGGAAAAAAGGGGGAAAAGGGGAATGTGGGCTGAAAAAGGGGGGGGAAGAGAAGTTAGAACTATGTAATCTTGTTGGTGGAAGATAATTATCAACACTGTTGTTATTTATTCCATAATCCGTGTTGAAAAATAAAAAGGACATCCCTTTGAAATCCGGTCTCTAGTTATTATGAAAAATAAACGCGTCCCTTAATCCCCTCGGTTTCCGATTTAGAAGTCGCTCCCTTTCAGTGGCTCGAAAGATGTGTCTCTGTCTAAAAACAACAACAACAGAAACTAAACGCTAGCTTGTAGCCAAACGAATCAAAACTTGTGTGCACTACGTATGCATGGTCGTCAACTAGCCATAAAAATAGCTACAGCCAATCTACCGGCGCCAAGAGAACCTTCGGATACTCTACTCTTGCACAAGAAACGTAAGAATGTCGACCCCTACTGGACTTTAACCCTAGCAGGACCAAGGTCTGATCTGTTACATGCTGGACTAAGGGTGGCATTTTGTGCCACTATACTATTCCGCTACATTTGTTAGTTATGTTGCACTGCTAGTATGTTTTGTTTAATATAAGTCATAGTTTGTATAATTTTAATGTTTGTTAAATTTATTTTTTTACTTTGAAATGTAAGTAAGTCATATTTTGTATATTTTTAATGTATGTTAAATATTTTTTTATTTGGAAATGTACATCTGCATATTTATTATTAACAATAATAGAATAATACATTATAACACATTTCAGTTCTACATTGTCAGTAAATTACAGTTCCTCAGTATTACTCACTATTATTAGAAATAACACAGTTGTCACAGATCTGAACTTTCATGCAGTTTCTTCCACAGACACATTTACCACAGTCATTGCATGAAATTGTAGTTCGTGAGAGTTTGTTTCTTCTTTCTCCATTGGAAATGCAAATGTAACACTTATTTCCTTTTCTCGAAGCAGTTGCATAAGTAGATATATCTATGGGATTGTCAACCGTTGACCTAATTTTCCTTTGAAGCACGTTTTCCATTGCCATAACTGTATTTGCATTCAATCCCTCAATGCTCTTTGCTCTATCTGCTACATGTGGCTCAATCAACTTCAGTTTATAAATTAAAATGGAGATAAAATTTTCTCTTCAATTTTAGCAAATATGAAAATACACATCTGAATTGACAATAAACAGGATTTTTAAATCAATTGCTCAAGGCAGTTTCGATTACCAACACAAAAACTTCAAAAGTGGTACTTTATGCCACACCTTGGTCCTGCTAGGGTTAAATACTTTTCTCGAGCAGGCCTCATCTCCTCGGGTCAAGACTGGCACCTACCGACCTGTTGGGTGAGAATGAGTCAAGGCAAGGACTTTACAGTAAACACCTTTTCCTGATCTCCCAAAAATAGGCAATACTTATGCTGGAGAGTTCAATGAACTAACTGATCTTTGACTACGGACTGGTAATGGTTAGGCTGGAGAGTTCAACCGGATCCCTTTACATAGGCGATTCGAAAATAGACCAGCAAACAGGGGCGTAACTAGGTGGGGCAACCGGGGCGGTAAAGAATAACGTAAAGAATAACCGGAGTAAAAAAATCATGCATTTTCAAAACATTCCACTTCTGAGCACAGCCGAACCCGACCCGAAGTTCACCCGATCTGAAGTCGGCAGCGGGAAATCAGCAGCCTCAGGGGATTGAACCGACGACGCCCATTGGCTGAGATTTCTTTTGGAGCATTCGCATACGCATCATAATTTTGTTTCATAACTGCTGTCACAATAATTAAAGCTACTCCTTCCGAAGGAAAATAGCATTGAATTGGATAGGAAGAAAAGCATGTGTTTATTTGTTTAGACTCAGTCCCAGCGCGCCGTCTGCCATAACGTCACACTATTGGACTCCATTGCATCAAGATGCAAGGACGACACGTTGAACCGTGTCGTGTCGTTTGCGCCGAGGGTTCTTATCGGTTAATTTCCGCCGTGACGTATGTCAAGACTTTCCTTGGCTGGTTTTCCCACAATCCAGAGTGTCATCACCGGCGCGCGCACTTGTGTTTATGGACACATGGTGCATAGTGCATAAAGTGGACTTAAACCATAAAATCAAACGTGTGTTTATGACGTTGCACAGCTGTGTTTACACTGAAATGTCAAATATGACTTTTCTTTACTTATTTCAAAAGACGTTACACAGGATTACTTGTATCAATTTTATTCCACAACAGAAAATACATAAATCAGTATTAGCCTATTAACTATTAATCATTTATCGTTAATCGTAAAAAAAGCATTGTAAATACAGTATTGTTAAAATATTGAAAGCATTCTACAAGTACTACGTAAATGTACACTTTGGAAGCAACATAAATGTGCCAGTATTACACTTAATTATTAGACACTACATAAAATCGTCAAAAACATTATAAATACAGTGTAATTTCTTACAAACATTATATACGTAATAGCTACGTATATATAAACACAATATTTCGATACACTTGCACAACAACAATACAAACGTTATTTGAATTCTTTCCACGCGTTGTTTCTATCATGTCCATATTCTCAGCCATCTTGTCGTCTCTCTCAAGTCTCAGTTTTACATAAATACTAATTTCCCAATGTATATCCCTCATATATACTTTCATCTTATATTCATTTACCAATCACCTTCCTTTTCATAGAAGATAAACACAGCTGGAGCTGGGCAACGTCATAAACACACATGCGCGCGGCGGTAATGACACTCCCGATTGTGGGAAAACTCACCAAGCAAGGTCTTGACATATGTCGCGGCGGAAATGAACCCATAAGAACCCTCGGCGCAAATGACTCGGCGCAGGCGACACGGACTCACGTTGAACACCTCCTTTAACAGGTATACGAGTGTACGTAATTGTAACATAGGCCTACTAACGTCTGTTAAAGTAAGTAGAATGTTCAATAAAAGCAATGAGATCTCTAATGACTTTTCTTACTGTATTATTAGCATTTTACCAACTAGGACGACGTTTACAAACAATGAAGTCAGTGGCGACTTGTAATCACACATTCGCAATTATCTCGGAAACGGCTCGTTTGCGGACCCATGTTTACTGAGACTTTTTTGCTTCTATTATCGTGTAATTTCAACTGTGTCAGTTTGCGTTATTACTTATGATACACACTGTATATTTCGTTAGTTATTTTGTCCTATTCGCACATTTTTAATCATAATAAAGAGAATTATATTTGTTTACCAGCCCATATGCTAAAATTACGCATTTGTTGTATTCGTAGATCCAGTCACTATAATAGCAGTAACTGGGGAGCCCCACTAGAATAGTCTGCCCCGAGGCCCCCATGAGTCTCGTTACGCCCCTGTCAGCAAACTGGAATTTTCCATACAGGTTTGAAGGGACAAGATTTTAAAATCAAACGCCTTCTGCAAAATGCATTCCACAGTCACGTAGCAAAGCCATCTTAACGCATTATTTGGAAACGGCATAAAAATGTATTACTGCCATTAAAGAACAAATAATATTGAACATGTATAAAAACTAATAGAAAAGGATAATGTGGTGATTCTATCATTACACTGTGCTGGGTGATCTTAACGAGAAATTATTTCGACCATGTTCCAGCATAAAGTGGTTCTCGGGCTCACGCGTCCTCAAATCAATGGTTACCTGGGAACAAAGGAAGCAGGAGCATGGTGCTGATTACATCATCTCCAGTATGAGAAATATCAAGAATGTGTGGAGCGTCTGCCGACACACCGCGTATACGATTTTATGACACTTTCGAAACACATAAGCTAGCTTTTATCTCGTACACCCAATGCCAAAAGTAATAGTAGGTCTGTTTTCCACAATGTGATCACGTATTGATAAAATTGTCAATAAACAGAAGAATCTATCTTCGTCGCATCAATAGAATTTCATGTCTTGAGACAACACGGCATGTAGAAATAGAGGAATGGAAATAGCGATGGACAATTTGCCTGTTATTATCATCTTAGCCGTTGACTGTACAAGTAGGACCTTCCCGATGACAAGGTGGTATAACGTTAAAGCCTTGAAATCAATGGCTCTCCGATTCTATTCCCTGTGGAGACACCTTACACAGTAGTTCGAATTCCACTCTAAACTATAAGTATGGTTCCGATTAACCCATCTAAAGATAAACTGGACTTAAAACTAAAAAAATATGGTAATTCCGGTACAACTGCACATAACGTCCTTGTAATATTCAGTGGTAAAAAAAGACTCTTTGGTTTGCAACACTGCCATCAAGATTCACTTTCCACCGAGGCCACCTAGCTCACTACAGGGCTTATTGGTACGTTGGGACATGACGTCACGATCGGACGGACCGTGGGAAAGTTACAGAAGATTCACTCCTGCAGTCATTTCTTGAATGATCACCAATTTACGATTTATTTTTTCGGCTCGCTGAGTACGATCCTGCCACCTTCCCCTTCTTTCCCCCCGAAATGTAGGTCAATTATCATTTCGCAACGGGCGTTATGATTTCTTTCCGTGAAGGCGCGCACTGACCTTACCAAAGGATGGCCTATTTAAATCAGGTTTGGCCAGGAGGATGAGGGATGGAAGAGGAACTGAGATGTGAAGTTCCAAGAGATGCTGCAACCATAGAAACAATCAAGGATTTCCACATCTAACAGCTGTTGCGTAACCTTGATCGAGGTACGCAGGATGTGAAGGATGATCTGGAAGTGAACGCGGTACAGAACATACCCTTGCAACAATGTAAGTAAGCATAGGGTCAACTGGGGCGAATAGGGCCACTTTTAAGAAAATCACCTAGAACTACAGTATTGAATGTTTTAATGTAGGATTTTTTTACACAAATATAATGAACCATATGTCTACTACAGAGTCCACATCAAAGTTTGCATTTCAAAAATATTATAATGTTATAACAAATAGAAAAAGAAAGACATGCTTTGGTCCTATTCACCCTAACATGTCCGGACCATATATATTGTATGCATATAAACTGTAACAACGATACAAAAATCATACATAATTTGGAAAATCACATAAAGTACAATATTTCAGAAAATAAAATTATTAAATGGCAGGATTTGCATGCTGAAAAGTGCTAATTTGTTGGACATTTCTTTTCGTATGTTTTTGCATTGTTAAGACAACTTTCGCAAGTAAATATCCTTCTTTCTGCACCCAGACAACGAGTATGAAACCACGCTTTGCACTTGGAGCAACATATCCAATCTCCGAAGGACGAAGACCGAGGATGGTAATATGAAATGTTACAGATCGTGCACATATCCCTATCACTTTCATTCTTATTTGGAGCTACTTCAGGTTCATCATTTACATTATCTTCTTTTTCTTCCTTCGTGTTTCCTTTTCTAGGTTTCTGATTCCTCTTGAATAGTGCTTTGCGGAGAGATTCTGGGGACGTTAGTAACTCAGCACGTTGTTTAGGTCTAGGCTTACGAGATCCTTTTTGGAGAATCTTTTTGGGAGTAGGTATTAAATCACGGAATGTAAAACTTGCATTGTGAGACATGGTGCCACACTCAAATCATATCCTAGGTTCATTTGCTGACGTTTCCTTCTCTAAAGTCTTTGAGGTGGTAGGCCAACCATTGTGTTCTGTTTCATTAGTAGACCTAGGTGAACGAGAAAAAGGACATTATTTTTATTTATCGACGTCAGGCTAATTACATACATTTAGCATTTTAATCATAAAAGTGGCCCTATTCACCCTGATTGGTAATATATAGAAAAATGAGTTGGCAACCCTACTTTGGTTCATTTCCGATAAAGAAGGAAGTCATGACAAGTTGTCTTTGTCTTTGTTGAAGCTACGAAAATTAAAGTTTTAAACTTTCAACAAAACAACAAAGCGTAACAAGAATGAATACAGACAGAAATATTAACAATAGGCCATATTTCATAACACTTACCTTCGATTGTTGATGAAGACTGCTGTCCAACACAATCAGCACCCAACGTTCACGGAATCCAACTGCGCAATAAACTTGTACAGACTCGCAGTCGACCGACGGTGTGGCGCCGGGTTCGCCCCCTCACTTCTATAACATGTAAGACTGATTTATGTTGTGAGTGGCCCGATTCATCTGACGGCCCTATTCGCCCCAGTTTACCCTATGTTGCTGTTGCTTCTACAGTTGAGCTGGAAATGAATTATGAAGGGGAAGGATCTCTTCCAATTGAAGATAACGTTCTGACATTGGAACTAGGGTATTTCTTCTGTCACAATTCCGTACCTATAGGGGTACAAAAATTTGCTTTCATAAATATGTCTTAAAATATACAAAATATGGCCTAACAGCAACAAAAGTTGCTATTAATAACTTGCATTTGCTTCACGGAAGATAAAATTTATGTAAGATTAATAAAATGGAAAAGGTACAAGATAAAATTTAAAGTACAGAGTAAGTCTTTGGACACCCTTTTACTGTATTTTGAAACCTGACAGGAAAACGTGAAATCTCATATTGAGAGATGGTAGTAGAGCAACTTGTAGGGTACATGGTGACCATAGCCGCCATCTTGAACGCAAGTTCGAAATTTCAAATTGGAAGGGGGCATGTAGCATATCAAATTACACTAGCGTGAGCTCAGGAATACAAAAGTGTAATTGTTTCTTTCATAGATGTAGTTAGAATTCGAATATCTATATTAATCGGTAATACTGTCCGGTTATCTTGTATCGTTTGCAAGTTATGAATAACCGCTACTGCACGTACAGTTAAAAGTGGGATCCGAACCACTCACAATCTGACTCCACCCGGTATCGAATCCATGACCTGTTGATTGCAAGGCGACGACGTTACTATAACGTCGTGAGTGGTGTAGTCGTGAAATAAATAGTACCAGACATGTTTTTCAAATTGCATCAAAATGTAAACAAGTCAAACGTAAACACAGCAAACAAGTTAAGCTACATAATGTGGTGTCATAGTTCTTAACGTGATGTTCATTATTATTGTTTTTAATACTTACATACATATAACACTGACTAATGGGTGTCTCAACTGATTATAAATCTCCAGAATTGAGTACTGCATTGGATCGCCTTCGCTCGTTCAAACTCGATCGAATCTCCCACGCTCGAGCGAGATTCGCTCAAATGTATATTTTATTTACATTTTACTTGGGATAAGTGTATATATGTACTGTACATAAACTTACATTTTTTAGTACATTATTATTAAAATACACTATCGCTAAAAGTTTTTTCTATTAAATAGTTAAGCCACATTTTCTAAAAAAAGATAACAATATATATCCAACTGTAAGGTTAGGTTCACAAATCAAAGATTCCAAACACTGAGGAAGAGGAATTTCACAGTTTATAAGTTTTATAGAATGTCTCTCTTTCTTGTGTGTATCTATTACACTCAAATATGATATGGTGTATATCTTCCTTGTTGCCACATGTACAGTTTGGGTTTTGTACAATCCGGATCTTTTGTAAATGACTTTTAGTAGTTGGACGTCCTGACCTAATCCGATTTATAATACTATCACATTACTTGTACCTTGAACTTTTGTAAACCAAGGCCTGATTCTATTGAAATTAGCTATCCTCTGATAAAAGCTTCCTGCATTTTGAAATTCACCTTTGCACCATTCCTTCCAGTTTTCCTTCAACTTTTTCTTCACCCTCGGTAGAAGGTCTGTGTACCAGGTTTTCAGCTCCAGTACAGGTTGAATTACCCTATCTTGTTTTGCATACAAATCTGCCATATCATTCCCTAAATTTTGACAATGTGCTTTAATCCAGGTGAAATGTATAGAATATCTTCTTCTTTATTTTATGGCTCACACCTCGTTTGCAGTTTCTAGCCAAAGTTGCTGAGTTCAGGTTCTATTGTTAACATCTATGTTCCAAACTGTTGTTGACTATCATTTACTTTCTTCGAAACACTAATGTCTTCCTGTTCTTATGGTATATCAGTTTTGTGAGGTTATTAATTTAAATTGTAGTGTGAATCATCATGGTTGTTTAAATAGTAAACCTATGTTTTCTAGTGAAACTATAAAGAATCCAAATAACTGCAGTGCGATGTTGAGATATTAGAATATCAAATATCATTTCAATGTGACAATAATCGTACAAATCTGTATGTAAAATTCGTGATGATAGTTTCAGCCCATAATCATCTATTCATTTTCATATATTGCTATGTATTGGTAAGATAGGCTAAATTACATTTTAACATGGAGATGATGACTATGTTCACTTCAGTTTCAATTTCACTGCGTCTTTCGCTTCACGTTCCATATTTTAATGCCCACTAGTACAGAAAAATTACTGTAACACGTGAACTACTGGGCTTCGAGCGTATACCGATCTGTTGTCGAGCGTTATTCGCTCGAGCGAAGAAACTGTCCATTCCGTGCAAACTATTAGACGAACGAGCAAAAAATCCTCGATGCAGCAGTGTTTAGGTAGACACGAAACAAATTAATGTTAAATAAAGCAAATTTAATTACCAGCCCTGGTGGCCTCTGGAATTCATATACTTTGATAGTTAACATTACGAGCCTTGAGCTCCAGTGTACAATGACTATTGTGTGCACATTAACAAGTACTTATGAAATCCTGTTTCTACTTTGACTGACACGAAATGAGCAACTTTAATCCACTTTACAAATGACTATTCTCCATCCACTGTAAGATCAAAGTTAATGTAAACAAAACCATGTGACTTCTGAGCAGCAGTGTGTTAGCTCTCGTGTTATTTTGCCCATGAATATATTGGCCGTAGATCTACAGCTCATAATACAAGATCTCATAAGTTCAATACACAGGTACGTTGAGTGGTGTGTCTATCACATGCACTTTATTCTTGTTCAAGTCCAATTCGAACTGCAAAATGTATTGGTTAACTTTGCTTCGTATGCTGACTATGTCCGGAAAATGGTTAAAATATAATCAATCATGCAGAAAATGTTTAAATATGTGCTTAATTTGCCCTAATGGAGGTGATTTAGTATAATTAGTTTTTCAGAACATGAATGTCTATGTTTGTCGAAAAAGCTTCTCCCCAGTCAGAAAATCCTCCCGAACAGAAGATAATTAATTCAGGCCTCCCCGATGGCGTAATGGTAGCGTCATTGCGCCTTCTAATCAAAGCATGCTGGTTTCAATACGCGGTAGAGGTACGGAGGCTCCAGTCCGATTACCCTACCTATGGCCTTAAAACATTAATCCAAACAGACAAACAAGAACATAATTCACACTGTTTTATTAAAATAAAAACAAATACAAGGAAGAGTAATATTTTAGTTATAGTTATTAAAATTCAGACTCATCAAAAGTCATTTTTTACAAACATTAAATTTTACATGCTTTTAATGAAGTTGCAAGAAAGGTAAAGGTACCACTGCGCATGCGCATACATGCTATGAAGGCGTATGAGGTGATGCAGAAGTAGAACTCCACATATTCTTGATCTCGACCATAGTTGGGATGATATGATCAGCATCACGCCGACCTCCTTTACCACCACCCCCACACCCCCAGGTATCCATTAATACGAGGCTGGGTGGGACTCAGAGCCGCGCAGAAACAGGGAAATGACTGGAATAATTCCTGGTCTAGATCACCTGCCCCGGGATTCGAACACAGGTCTTCCGAGTGGTAACCAGATGCTCTACCAACTTTTGTTTTAATTTGAAGAATACTTCTAAGCGGTAGTATCCTCCGTTATTCGCTTTTTTTCTCAGTTTTCACATATTATCAAGTTTTACCAGTGCGTTCGAAATGTTCCCACACTCAAAGTTTGAGAATTTTTTGCTTGTAATATATTGAACTTGTCAAAGTAAGGAATACATACATTTATTAACTACATCTTGAAATACAAATAATAATAATAATAATAATAATAAATAAATAAATAAATTGTAAACTACATGAGTAATATTGCAATCTCTGAGTTCGACAACACACTGACAAGACGGAAAGCCGCAAGTTGAAATACACAAAAAGAAAATTGAAATTAAATTTGAAACAGTCATCTTTTGCGATTTTATCTGGTGCCGGACCATAGGGAAATAGACTTCATTTCTCCACATGTCTTTCATATCACATACTCAAAGTATGCTTCCAACATAGCGATTCGCTGCGTGCGCCTGAAGCTTGACGCCCACCGGGACTCGGAGCAAGGCGGCAACAGAACGCAACTGACGCGTTTCCGGCGTCTCGATGGTCGATAACTCTTAAGACAACCTGTATACTTCTGGCAAGGAAATTCCGCGTTTTGTCCCGCTTGTTTCCCTGTAATGGGCCTTACACCATTTGGTTTCAATATAAACTTACAACAGAAGTTCTGTCGCCGCACTTCTCCGGGTTTCCTCGAGTCGCAGTGGGCGATGTGCTTAAAATACATTGTTGACAGACTGTGGTTTTATGTCTCACACCGAGGACTGTAACAGCGGCACTGCTTTAAATATAACATAAACTTTTTCTTCAAGGTCATACCAGGGCCAGTTCCAGACAAATGCCTTAGTAGTTTTTTTTTTTTTAAGGTATGAGTGCGGGGACTTTTCGAACACACTGTATATTCTCTTCTCATTTCAGACAAACACAAAGTTCATGTTCTAACCGGGATTCGAATACGAGACCTCTGGCTTCGTACCGCCTTGCGCTGACGACAACTCCTCCACTGAGACCCACAACCAACTGAGCTACCGAGGCCCCAAATGAATGTAGAAGTACTGGTAGTAATATACAGTGTATCGAGCGTGACTCGAACCCGGGACCAGTGGCGTCATAACTCAATAGTATAATCTCTTCCAAGGGGTCCGGCTGAAGTGCTGGAAGTAGCTTCTTACAGCATAAAACACCGGAGACCTTCAGCGGATCTGCAAACCATACAAAGAAAATAGTAAACTCAGCTTTATGCAAAAAGCACCGTTAACGGTAGGACGCGGACTTGCCAACGGCTTTAACGATCGGAAATTTGAATCCCCATAAATAGTTCGAGAGAACATTTCTCACCCCAGTTGTAATCAGAAAGCCTTTTAGCGCATAGTTGTTGGTCGGGTTACCAATTGATACGATAGGAGTTACAGCGAGGAGTGGTGCGCTATATTAGTTTCTTTTCAGGTTTGCTTTATCTAAACATCAGCGGAGACTACCATCTCTACAGAGTCGACAGGTAAAATCTTTTCTATTATTATCATGACCCCGCCAGACCAGTCAACTGGTGCAACGTAGACATTGATTACTAGTACAGAAATCCTGAACACCCTCCTCAGGTTGAAGATATGTAATTTTTTGGGGTCATTTTTTGGCCATTTTTTACCATTCTTTTTCTGCCATTTTTTAAAATTTTGCGCCATTTTTAGGTAATTTTTTTGTGTCATTGCCTGCTGAAACATAAGAAGTTCAACAATTTCTCTTTTGTCTGAATGTTATCTTGCGGTACTTACTCTGTGTTTAACTGCCAGCGCAACAAAGCCTGTCTGAAAATCGCGAAATGCAACACTGTCGAGTTTCTTATTCACAGTCCGTACAACACACCAAGGTGAAGAAGCAATTGTTAAATTGTTTCTCTTGAAATATATATACTATTTTCAATAACCAGATTGACTTCTGTACTCGAAATTTTGGGTAATTTTTCACAGATTTTAGGTAATTTTTACAGAATTTTTGTTGTCATTTTAAAGGGCATTTTCCAAAGATTTTTAGGTTATCAAAATTCGGCCCCTGAACGAATGTTAAAGTGTTTTCCTCATTTCACGGGCGCGAGCCCTATTACTGGAACAACCCGCTGGGGTTTTAGACGACAGATATCTGTGGTAATACAATATAATTTCACCTCCTTAAAATTAAATCCTAATACTCCAAACTATGGATGAATAATAATAAAGGTAGCAGAACATATCGTAGTATGAGAACGTAACCCCCAAAATACAGTTTTCAGTTTTCTTTAATTAAACTCCTTTGAAGTCAGATCTAATCCTTACCAGTAAGGTGGAGCCATGTATTTCCACTTCACAGCCTTCATTAAGGGCCATAAATATTCCTAATATTTCACACGATATATTGTCAGAGCGGATTCATTCCTCTGTTGGGAAGGAATTCCCCTTCTACCCCTTGGGAAGTTATTTACAAAGTAATTCTACGGTTTCGAGTTATTTTATTTTACTTCCCTATTCTGCCACTTTTGGTTTAATCACTATGTGTAACTCTATTTCTATTAGCCAATGTAATATTTTTTGTCTGAGTACATTTTGGGGGTTCAAGGCAGTAAGCCCCCTTTTAAATACGCCACTCATAAAAAGTTACAGTAGGAAGTATATAATCAATTAAATGAAATGGATCGCAGAAAAATAAAACAGTATTTCCAATGAGAACACAAATCATAGTCATTGTCTTGGTCAATGTATAATTGAAACATTTTCAATGGCATTTTCCGACGGGAATTTATCCAGAATTTCTCATCTTGGGGGAGGGGGCTGTAAGTTTGCATTAGGGGGATTTGTAATTCATTTGATTCATTGTTTGATTCGGTATATATTACTTTCCCATTCAGCCACTTTTGGGTAATCGCGAATTTGAGGATGAGTGATGATATGATGAAATTGATGAAGAGACACAATGAACACCCATGCCCAGAAAGGGATTCGAACCCAGAACCCCTGAGGTCATTGCGCTGTGCTAACTACTCCCTCACCGAGGTAGGCTTCGGAGGATGTAATGGTAAATATAGAGCCAAAAGGTTCTAACTCCACAAGAGCAAAACATCTTCAACCAGAGAGAGAGAGAGAGAGAGAGAGAGAGAGAGAGAGAGATAGATAGATAGATAGATAGATAGATAGATAGATAGATAGAGAGAGAGAGAGAGAGAGAGAGAGAGAGAGAGAGAGAGAGAGAGAGAGAGAGAGAGAGAGAGAGAGATATGCGGTGAAGATGGGAGGTCAAGATGACAGATTCGTGCCCAAAAGAGGGTTGTTGGGGACATTTCTTAAAATATAGAACGACAAACGCAGGAAAAAATGGTAATATCAGGGATGACTACTAAAAAGAAGTAAATGTAACCCCTCGCTTACGAAACTTCCGGGCACGCAGCTGTAATATGACACAATCAAGGCATCTGGAACGAGGAAACCAAAGTATTTTTTTTATTTTAAAGGTAACATGATCTACAGAAACTAATTGACTTCTGGCAACACTGTCAGTTTTGCTATCATATCTTCTTCCGACAGCCCCGACATCAACAACTAAGAGTTCTTTACTTTTAACAGTGTCATAATCTAGAGAAACTAACTGACTTCTGGCAACACTGTCAGTTTCGCTATCGTATCTTCTTCCGACAGCCGCGACATCAACAACGAAGAGTTCTTTACTTTAAAAAGTGTCATAATCTAGAGAAACTAATTGACTTCTGGTAACACTGTCAAATTTGCTATCGTATCTTCTTCCGACAGCCGCAACTCAACAACGAAGAGTTCTTTACTTTAAAAAGTGTCATAATCTAGAGAAACCAATTAACGTCTAGCAACACTGTCAGTTTTCCTATCGTATCTTCTTCCGACAGCCCCGACATCAACAACGAAGAGTTCTTTACTTTAAAAAGTGTCGTAATCTAAAGAAACTCATTGACTTCTGGCAACACTGTCAGTTTCGCTATCGTATCTTCTTCCGACAGCCGCGACATCAACAACGAAAAGTTCTTTACTTTAAAAAGTGTCGTAATCTAAAGAAACTAATTGACTTCTGGCAACACTGTCAGTTTCGCTATCGTATCTTCTTCCGACAGCCGCGACATCAAGAACGAAGAGTTCTTTACTTTAGAAAAAAATCACAGAGCTATTCGGCAAGTCCCGCCTCCCCCCCTCCTCCCCCGCACCTTGGGAAACTCTCGTTTACCTGGGCCAAGGATACTCAGACGAAAGCGACCTACTTCTGGCCTGCTCGAGCGATGCGACGCAGGCAATCGTACGCGATCTCGCGAGTGCGATCGGGTCGATGTTCGACGGCCAGTGTCTCCGTGTTGACGATGTGCTGCGCGTCTCCTCGTGGCAGGATGCTGTGACGTTTGCCCTGCTGGACGGAGTGATCTTCTTTTGTCATGGCGGCCGGTGCGATATTGCTTGGAGCCCTGCTTTGGTTGTCGCTCATCCTGTGCCAGCTCTGCCTTAGCGGATACGAAAGGAACGGCCGTGAGTACCAGCTCCTGTTCTTGCACACGCTCCCTTATCATTCATTTCCCATGCGGTTGCAAAAAGTTGGGTAAATCGCTGCTCTCAATCCGCACGTGGGCCGCAAGCCGCAATATTTTTCCAAAGTGAGGGTGAAGCAGTTATTTTCCCAGTAGTGAAACGAGACATCTTCCAAAACAGTGCTGCGGCCTACAAGAACACTGCATCAATTTGAAGTTATCGCCTTTCTTACCACACAATTCACAATCTGGGACATATGTGGATGTGACGTGATCAGCACGCAGCCTTTACTGACCCCAGGTTCTTTTTATTGCAAGCGAAGTCAGCTCCAGAGCACTTCCACGCAGTAATATTGCTTGAAAAACTATCACCCCAATTCACTCACGCCGGGAAGCGAACCTAGGTTTCCCACATGGCAGCCAAGCTTCCTACCGATTTATTTTTTTTATCGAAGAAAGGAAAGCGCGTAACGGTAGTTTCCTCCTCTTTTCTCTTTCACATCTTTTCATACCAATTTGACTTGTCTCTACTTTTTCAATCAGGACAGACAAACGCAAAAGCCCATGTCATACCCAGGATTCGAACCAGGGATATCTGGCGTCGCAGTGTCTAACCACTCTGCCACGGAGTCTACACCGACTGAACCACTTCAGCTCTTTCTTACTGTCTTATAATTATTGAACGGGTTGAACAAGAAGAGTGTTTCACTCTCCGGCAACAAAGTAATATTCGTACTCAAGATGGAAGCTAATACCATCTGTTATCCTATGTGCATACTAAAAGATTCTGGGATATGCCCAAGAGCCTCTCTTCTGGTATAACCCACGAGACAGTTCTCCGTTTCAAAGAAATGTTGGGAAATGCTCTTCTTATAGATTGACTGATTGATTTAGTTCATTTTACTTCGCTTTTAGGGCACCTTTGGCAAATCGCGAAGATAAGGATGAACGATGAAATTGATGAAGGGACCTTCACGAAAAACACCCATTCCGGGATTCGAACCCGAGACGCCTGGTGTCGTAACGTGCTGTTTAACCACTCTGCCACGGCTGTGGGCATGCACTTCTTGTGTTAACCGCTACAAATAGTACTAAGTACTGTGATTGAAATGAAATTATAAATGTGGAATATATAATCTTAGACTTATTCGTTTTGGAAACGTATGCAAATATCCAGCACCCCTCCCCCAGTTTGGATTTTACCTTAACATCCTATTTTTTCTCGTGTATGGGGCTCTCTTTTTGGTATTTATTTATTAATCCTCAAAAGTCCATTGTAGGTCAATGGAACCGTATCGTTTATATTCTCGGTGGCCAAAGTTCCTTATGTTTTATTGCGATTTCATCATTCTACGAATGCAATTTTAACGTGGTTCGATTTAGATTTACTTCTGTTTACACATACTTTGGAGTTTTAGCGATTACTTAAGATTTTGTTCAATATATGCTTTCGTAATTAGGTTAGGCAGACCAGGTTTTGTTCTCTTAGCATTAAAATAAAGTCTCTAAATGCATTCTACTAAGGTTCCGATTTACTTCTACATTAATTCCCACTAGTCTACGATATTTACAGTCGCTTGTCAACGGAAAATACGAAGCGCGCATGCTTGCGTAAGGTAATTTTTAAGTTGTTTTTTCAACATAAATAACTTTTTATCGAAATCCAAACAGTGCTCATTAGTTAAAGGAAGGTTCAAATTTTGTGTGACAATGATTGCCAAAATTAGGAGAATTTGAAAATAAATCATAAAACAATCGGAACCGTAAGGGTAATACGTAGAAAGTGACGACGATAGGAACCTAGGAGACTCAGCAGTGCAAGGGGAGTCTCCGATGTAAAAGAGGTTGGTTTCTTACCAAAATCGTTTTAGCGTTGGTAATTTTATATACAAGATAGTAATTGAAAAGTAAGACGAAATTTTCCATAAAGTAATAAGTAGTTCTTTCATATTAAACATACAAAATTTGCTGTATTAACCTGTTTCCCTGTGTGCAATGAATAATGAATATGAACATCATTTACATTGCAATCGAAAATATCTTTCATTAATTGTTTGCCAAATGTCATAATTTTTGGCAAATGTAGAAGTCAATATTAAACAAACAATACACATAATGTACAGGTTCTCTCGGGATATCGACCAGGTGAGTTCTGGAAAGGTTTCCGAGCATTCGAGAGCTGACGTCACTCACATTTCCTAGGCAGAGTGAGTGACGTTAGCTCCGGAAACCTTTCCAGAACTCACCTGGTCGATATTTCGAGAAAATCTGTTTAATCATTCTTCGCCATGAAAGCTTGAAGACTGAATGTATAATAAATACACATAATATTTTTACTAAATGATTAGGTACACAGACTGCGCTGTTTTGTTGCTAAATTTAGATTTATATGTTGTTAGTTCTATAGTAGTAATCACACTGTAAAACCTAAACACCTATTTCACTTACTCCATTTCATATTAACTGTGAACGTACATTCCAGTTAGATATTTTTACTGGTAAAATTAAGTAGCCGCGCTATCGGGATTCCCAGGGTGGGTTATCTAAGCTGGAAACCTTTACAATGTTCCTGGGGGTTACCCAACCTCTAATCAATGGGGGGGGGGGGGTCAGGGCTGACTCATTCTCAAGAAACCAAAATGTCAACCTCACTTCCACGTTGTACACCATAAATTGCATTTTGCAGACTAACAAGACCCTGGCGTCTGGACCAATGGCCAGTATAATCATCTATGGGATCTTGTTGTGTGTTGTCCGCATGTATTTGTGATTCATCTTTCATCTCCTTCCTTCGTCTTATTACCATTCATCATCATCTTCGCAATTGGACAAAATTGGAAGAAAAGCGAAGTAAAACAAACTAATTCAATCAATCACTCAATCTAATCAATGGATAACTGGGGTAAGTGTTGGAAGCGTGGTGCTGATCGCATCATCTCCAATACGGAAGAGAGCAGTATCGAATATGTTGTGGGATTCCACCTCCACACAATCTATGCACCTTCATGACACTTTGCACAGACCTTAATTTTATCATATATAGAGTGTCTCAACCTTAAAAGTCAGTATGGAAGTAAATGGAGTAATTCCCTCTCTCTCTAATACATGAGTTTTGCCAATAGCTCTGTCCTTCTCTACCACCGCTGCGTTGCCAGATGTTACAAAATTTACAAAATGTAAAAGTCATAAATTTCAAACAGTGAAATCATTATCCTGTAGAGTTTTTTATGCTCTATTTAATGACGGCATTATAACCCGTCATAAATTCATGTGATCTGAAATTTCAATAATTATGCAATTTTGCAAAACGCTTAATTTTTTCTAGTAAAGACATAAATATGAAACCGCTTGAACAACTTCGCCAGTTTTTTTCTATGGGATCTATGGTGTTTGTAGATATGATATTCTTCGCCATATTAAATTAATTTGCTTACGACAAGAGTTATATATATATATACACATTGGATATTTTGTATAAATCATCAGACCGTAACACGAAAAAGTTGGTTAGCGAGAAACTTTTCCGTTTGTCGCTATACACGTGCAGACCAAGCGAGAAAAGTGTCGACAATTGTTTGAAGTTATTTTTAGAATGCATTGTTACTCCACAGCACCGTTATTTATTCCGCAATCGTAGTTTGTTTATGCGGGCTGTCTTGCATATCAAATTCATTGCGCGCAACCAAGGTTACAATTCAGTTGCAGGCCACGTTTCGTAGGAAGTGCAGTGTGCTTTATTTTCAGGAAAAAAATATATCTTAATGTTTGTTTTTGCATTTATTTAATTCTGTTTATGTAAAGGATACAACATTCAACAAAAAAAGTAACAATAGTTGCGTGTATTACACATGTAATGCAAATGTAAAATAGTAAATAGGTACATGGAAATATAAACATTGACATGCAAATCTTGAGGTAACTTTTTTTTTCTTCCCAAAATGCATCAAATACATAGATTTTGATGATTTCCTATACGATATTAAGGAAGTAAATTTGTCACAATCATTAGCGATTAACAGCGACTCGATGCTTATCCGTTTGTTGATCTGGCAACGCCGCGCTCCATTTAACCCCTACTGACTTTTAAGGTTGAGACGCTCTATAGTATTGTAAGTTCATATTTGCCTTTCCTATTTTGTTGACTGCTCCTTACAATATATTATTTCTTGAATATTTCTGTAAAAGCATTCTGGTCTCAATTAATGCAAGGGGTTCAAAAGCAAATAAAAATGATGAGTGCCTTTCCCTTCCTCCACTGTAAAAAGTTGACCATCAATTTCCGTTGCCATCTAACTAAATGAACCATGACCGTTTTTAACGTATTAACGGTCATTATATAGTTTTTCTTTAATAATTCTGTTTTTACGAATATATTTATGGTGCACTAAACTATAATTTATAATTTTATAACCATTATCTATCCTTATGCGTGATAAAATATTCAAGGATGAATAAAAACAGATTTTGTATATAAACAGGCAAACTGTTAAATTTTAACAGTAGAATATTGTTAATAATGCGGAAACTTCTAACAGTGCACTACGTTACTTCTCGCTTAATAAGAACAAATAAACCATAATAAACGAAATCAAAACTTGTATTACTAAAATCAATTATATTATTCTTGATCTTTTCGAATCAATCTAATTTTTCGATCCCTAAATTTTTAAAACACCACATTTCGATGAAACGCTCTGTACATTTACAAATGAAAGTCAGTTGAAAGTAGCTGTAGGTAATTCATTATCACCGATCTTGTGTTTTTAGCTTAGAAACTGCAAATAAGCAGGTAAGCTCACATTTTTTTCCACCACACACGAGATCAAAATCTCAAACACAACAACGTAAGTACTAATTTAAAGTTGACATGTATGTACAACTCTCTTTTCCTTCTTTCTGTATGACTGAATGAAAACGAAAAATTAAAATACAGAGGGCCAAAACAGATAACAAATCATCCATCAAGAAATGGATAAACATATTGCATGAATGTATGTATACCCGCATATATGTATACGTGCACACACACACACACACACGCGCGCGCGATGGTAAGATCGTACGTACAAGTACATGGCTTATGAAGAAAATAGCATAGTAATAAAATAATTACTTCTCAACAATGAAAAATAACTGTTTTATTGTGCACACAGAGGAAAAAGTTTCCACAAAAGTAATCACGCAGCAACATTAACAAAGAAAAAAAGACAGAAAGAAATTAAAGAATGAAAAAGAATGCTTGACATTATTTTTTACAACAAATTTACAGCATCGCGGAAGCTAAGGTGAAGATTTTTTTCTTCTCTTTCTGCGAAGAAATTTCACAATTTCACTTTCGTTCACAAGTGTACAGCTGCGTTAATGCAGCTCTTCCCACAAAATAACTTCATTCGCTTGTGTGTTCTCAAAACTGAGTTTTGTCGCATTCCCATTGTTTGTGTAACTGGGGGTTAATTTTCAAAAGTAACGTTCAAGAAGTTCGGGACTGGATCTTCGGTTTGGAGCACGGGTCTGGTGCGATGCACATTCAGCTGCTACCAAACGCTAACACTAATTGCTAAAGCCCTCTTTAGACGAAAGCATTTTTCTTAACATTTACGCCATGACCAAAATGCTACCGTGTAAAGTGGAAAATCTTATGGCATTTCAGATGCCATGGCTTATTTCATGGCATTTCTCAAGGATAGGGTAAGTCCTATTTCCGTAGCATTTTTCGTAGCATAACCAATCAGAAGCGACCTCTAGGTCACGAGTGCAGCTGTAATGGCGGCCGCGCGAGATGTAAGCAATGTATCACTTCACATTTTTAAAAGCCGATAACTATTCAACATAGAGGAATAACATTTCCTATAAAACGGTATTAGGTACAAATCAATGGCGTTTCATAAATATATACTTTACAACATTCACTGTGCACGTATGGAAGAATATTTTAGTTGTTTCAATTGTAAACATCCTGCACTCGGCATAGATGGTGTAACTCTGTGTGCCTTTCTAGCTGTATTTGTTACACATTGTAATCGCAAAAGCTTACCGAAATTTTACATGAAATGCTTCCGTGCAAAGTACCGTCTGCTATAAGCTTTTGGAAGCATTTACGTAGCATTTATGCTAGCAAAAATGTTAAAGGTAATGTTTTCGTCTAAAGCTGACCTAAGAGCTCTAAACTTAGCACTCCTATCCTAACCACATATGCAGGATTAGACTTGATTAGA
Organism: Lepisma saccharinum; assembly: GCF_977018435.1. Classification (NCBI taxonomy): domain Eukaryota; kingdom Metazoa; phylum Arthropoda; class Insecta; order Zygentoma; family Lepismatidae; genus Lepisma; species Lepisma saccharinum. The sequence goes on from NC_139236.1 coordinate 28,611,546, forward strand.
TTTGTAGAATATGAATTGTTAGGCTAGATTTAGAGTTCTTGGCAATTAGTTTTAGCGTTTGGTAGCAGCTGGATGTGTCCCGCACCATACCCTTACAGCACTATCATTTCCAATATGCTTCCAAAAGGGATCGAACCCGGGACCCCTTGATTAAGAAATAAAAGTAACGTTCCACAAACTAATTTGAGAATGATTTTACCGCAACCTAATTAAATTCGGAAGAATACTTTCAAAATCGAAGCAAGGTTAATAAAAGCAAAAACAAGGAAAACATTTTTTTTAAAAAAAATAATGGTGTGAAGTCGCAAATGCAGTTTGCTTATGAATTCAAAAATAGCATATGTAAGTATCGTGTGGTGGACGGTAAGCGTGCCTATTGCCGAAGCATGTATGAACAGCCTCTTAACAACATGTTCATAAGAAGGCCACACAATGCGAAACGCCAGTGTTAAGTGTTTCGTAAAGAAAGAACCAACGACCTATAAAAATATTGGCACTTTGCCTCAGGAGAAAACAAGCCAAACAATTGTTTAAGAATACTTAGCACGTTGTTCGGAATCGCAAATGCTTGCCATACCTTTGTAAAAATTGCACAAGATGTCTTGTCAGATATGCTATTCAAGTTATAATAATTTTATAGGCAGTCTCTCTGATTAGTAATTATATATATATATATATATATATATATATATACAGGGTGGGCCAAAAGACAGGTGACAGCATTGTCATAGGAAAGGCTGGTGTGCTGGAGGCCCACTTTGGCCACGTGTGATGTTTGAGGGGTGGGGCCAACCCAAGGACACATGTGACCACCCCGGGCGCCAGCTTGGAATCCACCATCTTCAATGCAACTTAGGTTTCTTAAATGGAAACATAGGCATGTGACATATGATTTCCAATTGTTTTTTCGTCAGGAGTTCAATGCCGCAAACCGTTTTGTCCTATCGTAAACCTTTTCCTAATTATGGCCTGTCTTTCCTTCTTTGTGTCTCCTCACAACACATGCTTGAAATGACCACCCTCGTGCACAATGGTTTGTGCCACACGCCTCTTCCAGTCCTCATGCACAGCCAGCAATGTCTCTGGATTCACAGCAGCACAGGCATTCACAATCCGCTGCACCAGATTCTGTAAATTCTGGATTTTCACGGCGTAAACCATGGCCTTGTTGCGGCCCCACAGGTAGAAGTCGAGATGCGTGAGGTCCAGTGACCGTGGGGGCCATTCTACCGGTTCCGGACGACCGACCCACTTCCCAGGGAACTGCTGGTCCGGGTAGTCTTGTACACAATGTCCGTAGTGGGGAGGAGCACCATCCTGCTGGAAGAGCGTTGGGTATGAACCGTCCTCCGACAAAACTGACGGAAAAATCTCCTCATCCAACAATCGTTGGTAGTGGTCGGCGTTCAGCGTGCCGAAGATGAAAAATGGGCCAATGTTCATCGTGCCAAAAATACCACACCATACCATAACCTTCTCAGAACCAACGATCCGCGATGCATCAATCCAGTGTGGGTTGTTGTCACTCCAGTAACGGTGGTTTTGTTTGTTCACTTCTCCGTTTACGTAATGAAGTGCCTCATCGGAGAACAACACTTGGAAGGGGAGATCCGGGTTGCTTTCCAGTTCCTCCGTCGCCCATTCGGCAAACTGTACCCGACGATCAGGATCGCCCTCTGTCAGATGCTGGTGCATCTGAATTTTGTATGGGTGCCACTTGTTAACGGCAAATATCCTCCGTATGGACGTTCGGCTAACTCCAGATTCAAGGGCGATACGTCTGGTGCTACGTTGGGGGCTTTTGGAGAAGGATGCGAGGACAGCGATAGTGGTTGCCTCATCTGTTGAAGTTTTCGGGCGACCACTGCGTGCTTTATCGGCCACAGATCCCGTCTTTCGGAATATGCTGATGGGTTTGGCCACACCATTGTGGGAAATGGGCTCCCTATTGCGGTGTAATGCATTAAACTCTGCAGCCACCACACGCGAGCTCCGATATCCACACATGAGGATGATCCCCACACGTTTTTCGGTCGTCAGCACCATCATTCAGTCGGTGATACCTGCATAGATAAAACAGGCCATAATTAGGAAAAGGGTCACGATAGGACAAAACGGTTTGCGGCATTAAACTCCTTACGAAAAAACAATTGGAAATGATATGCCACATGCCTATGGTTCCATTTAAGAAACCTAAGTTGCGTTCAAGATGGCGGATTACAAGATGGCGCCCGGGGTGGTCACATGTGTCCTTGGGTTTGCCCCTCCCCCCAAACATCATATGTAGCTAAAGTGGACCTCCAACACACCAGCCTTTCCTATGACAATGCTGTCACCTGACTTTTGGCCCACCCTGTACATACATATATATATATATATATATATATATATATATATATATATATATATATATATATACACACACACATACACACACACACACACACACACACACACACGTATATGTATGTACACCCCCTCCAGACACACGCACACGTGTGCTATGCATTTTGCCTGAGACGCCAAGTGAGCAAATCATATTGAAAAGACTCTTATATTTGCTTTCTATTTTTACATATAGTAAAATGTGATAAAAATATATCTTCTAAATGTATGTAGCTGACCTCTGTGGTGTCGTGGTAATCACTTCGCGATACGACGCCAGGGGACCCGTGTTCGAAACGCGGTCTGGGCATTGGTGTTCTTCGGAGTGACTCGCCATTTTTGCCCCCGCACTGTGGTTTGGCAACTTGTCCCTTAATTTTGAAAACTAATCGCCGCCACTGCATCATATGGTCACTCATCCTCATCGTTGCGATTAGCCAATAGTGGAAGAAAAGCGACACAAAATATCAGAAATCAAATCAAATTCTAGATGTATATCAATTATTACCCAAACTTCAAAAATATTTACAAAGTTTTTCCTTATATTTAAGTCAATATGTATAAATATCGTTGCATTCCGAGACAAATATTTCATAATTTCTTGCTAATTTAACATGATAGATATGCATAATAGAGTTAGTTGCTTCTAAAAGAAGACAAGAAAAAGAAATTAGTTTTATTCACTACATGCTTGTATTCAAGCAGACTTTTGCAAATTCACCCACTTTAAAAGACAAATAGAATACAAAACCAGACCCTATCACTATTGGTTGCCAATATATATTATTTTTTTTATTGGTAGACATTTATAAGGGCACGCTGTATAGGCGATAAACAGTATGGTTCAGCGATTCTGACTAAACGAGACTGGTTTGTTTTGTGACGTCACCGATGACTATTGCTAGCATTATCGCCAAGGTTCGCAGGTTCGATCCTCGGTGGAGGTACGAAGGATGATCGGAAAATAAGAATACAAAGCCTGTAAATTCCAGGGGTTATTTATTAGACGAATACAAACGGACTCACGTGAAAGGAGGATACGTCATACACTACTCAACATAGTCTTCCAAGCACTGGTTTCATTACGAGTGTCTCTTCATTAATCCTTCATGAATCATTTTATACATATAACAACATGCTTATCGATGCTGATACTAATGCTTTTTATCGTTTCGTAACTGCGTTGTGAAATGGACTAGATATTATACTAATTATTTTCTTGAAGGTTTTGTATTTTGAAGCTTTCTGAAATTATGTGTGAGTGGAAAATGATGAAGTGTCTTCACACGGTGGGTAATAAAGGCTCAAGCAGGTCATACGAAAGAGTGTGGATGATTGATTTATAGGGAATCACCGGCTTATTTCTTCGAGGATGCAGGTTTCTATGTTACTTAGGCCTTTATTTTATATATGTAGCCTCGCATTTCTGTCACATCTGGCTAATCGCGACGAATATCGGAATGAATGATGACAAGGTGAAATAGAGGAAGGGAGGGACAACAACAATTACATATGGACATCACAAGTCCCATAGAGACGGCTGAAATTTCAGACGCCAGAGCTTCGATAGCCTGCACCACTGCAGTCAAGGGTATACTACGTGAAAGAGAGAATGACATTTATGTGGCTTGTGAAACGGTCACCCTTTACAGCCCGATTTTTTAAACAAAAAAATATTCGAATTGTGTTTTACGGACTTCTTAAAATGTGTAGGTTTATTCTGAAGTCTTGGGAAATATTAAAAAAAATACTTATTAACAAACAATGATGTAGCAGACAGTGATGGTAATTGTTTGTAACACCCAGAGAACGACAAACTTATGCTTGTCGTCCTCGATGTCGCGCCACACTTCTCTAAGGGAAATTTTAGCAAAAAAAGAAAAATTGTAGTTTCGTTAAGATATGGTAATCAGGAATGGACCTACAGGTTAAAGTAGATCCGAACCACATTGTATTGTGTCTCCACCGGGGATCGAACCTGGAAATGCTTGATTACAGGGGTGAGCGTTACCACAGCGCCATCGGCTAGGCACGGGAAATTCAATGTGGATTTTTCATCTTGATTTGGTTTCCTTTACTTCCTTTTTATGCCACTTTGGGTAATCGCGAAGATGAGGATGGTGATGATATGATGAAATTGATGAAGGGACACTCAGAAAGAACACCCATGCCTAGGCCGCGATTCGAACCCGGGACCCCTGGCGTCGTAGCGCGCTGTGCTAACCACTCCGACACAAAGGTAGGCTTATTTATTTCCTCTTATTTTCCATGGAGAAGTTAAGGCTGTGGGGGCCTTCTGTACAACTTCACCATGGTTACATCTACAGTTGTCACTGATATAAGCATATACAAAGAATGCAACTAATAAGACATAGAAAAAGAAAAGTAAACACGGAGAAGAAAACGTGAACACGAAATAATCTAAATCAAGAAAAACACATACATGTACACACACTCATACACGCGCGTCCAATTTCGGAAATATTCATGTAAATTGCATTTTAGAGTGTTGACGGATGTCAGCATCCTTTTCTGCAGTTTTGTTCACATCTACAAAAGTATGTCAGAACTGCACGCAGACATGTGGAACGAACGCGGGAACACATTCGAAACGAATTAAGAACGACAGGAACAAGCATGAAAAGGACTGCTCGTGAATATTTCACTGTCGCGTTAGTTACGGCGACTGAAGCAGGCGCCCTGTACGGTGGTCCAGCGTGCAGATGCTGCGGTGCATCATCCGATGCGAGCGGCGTGACAAGGAAGAGTCCGTGGGAAGAATCTCGAGAGGGAGAGATGTTCCGTCACGTAAGCTCTCCAGATCGACGCAGTTCCTGCATGTTCACTTCTACTTTCATTTTCGTTTCCGCGTCAGCTCACGTTCGAGGCTTTCACAATTTCTGCGTACTAATCAGAAAACGCTGGAAACACGTACCGTTTATGTAACGGAATCTTGTTGCGTGGAGGTGCCAGGACGAGACTAAACGAGACTTGGAAGTCTCTTGTCGTCTCGTTTCGTCAATGAGGAATTCTATTTTTATTCTCGGTCTCGTGTCGATTGCTGAACCCAAGTCTCCACTGGTGACGCCTGATCACACACACATGCCACCAATCTACTTACCATATAGCACACGAGTTTCTTTTTTTAAGTCCACTTTAGGTACAGATAGGCTAATTTGGATCGGATATATAGTTTAAAGTGGTATCCACCGAACCACTATGTGCCTTCACCCGGTATCGAACCAGAGATCCCTTCATTGTGAGACGACGATGTTACCACTATGACATCGGGGAGCACACGAGCTGCATTCTGCTCTCAGGATGAAAACTTGCAGATCCATCCTAGATATACATTTTGAAACAGCCGCGTGGGCCTACCTACCAACTGCCGGCCTTGCTCCCGTCCCACCTGTCGAGCTGACGTGTGGTCAGCACGACGAACCCCCAGTCTCTGTAGGTTTTCATGACCGGGTTACGCTATGCATTCGTAGCTCCCCAATTCCCTCACGACGGTGGGTGGCCACCGGTCCCATACACAGGCCGAAATCTCAAGAGAGAAGTTGTTCCGCTTCCTCCAAGAGACTCGAACTAGCGCGCGTCCCGTAGCCGGGGCCCAAAGTATGATGCCCGCAAGGCCACGATGCGGGACAAGATATACATCTTGCAGCATAAAATTAAGAAGGAAAATTCGCAATTTCAACACTAGATCGACTTACCATCTCGGTATCGAAGGTTCCAAGTTCGAGTCGTGGTTTCGATGTTCCTTTGGCACAGTCTCATCTTTAATTTTATGTAATCACCATTCACCCTCGACGTCACGATTAACCTGACGAGACAATAACGCGACGTAAAATTAAAAAAAACAATCATGCAAATCCAGATGGAATTTTCTGGAAAATATAAGTAAATATGGTGGTGTAAGGGGGTGACCCTTTCAGAAAGCATCCAGATGTCAACATCTCTTCCACATAGTACACCCTGGACTGTCGTTTGCAGACTAACGAGGTTCTGGCGCCTGGTGCGTTCTTGTGTTACTTGGGTGTTCTCATGTCGTTTCGGCATTCTTTGTGCAGGTAAACAAAAGGCAAATGCTTTAATTTAGTATTCACGGTTATTAGGACCTTTCCGAAATGTTTCCATGGATTCGGGTCTCGTCTCGATTTCAAACAGTGGTCAGGTTTCCATACCATCAAGAGTGACTAGCTATCAATAAACTACTTAAGTTAGATAGCCAATTATATAAAGGTTAGTTTTGTCTATCCGTGCTAGTAAATAATAGATAACACGTGGTTTGTTTACTTCATCTTTTTTTTCATAGCGAAGATAATACTGTAAACCTTTTATTTTATTTTCTTCCAATCATATGTTTATATCTATATTTTTGCATGAAATTTAGCAGTCATTATATAAAGGGGCATGGAGACATACAAAAAATACAAAGAAAAAATACAAGAATAATGGTTTGAAGAAACATAAAATAAGTTTTTGATTGATTTGGTTTATTTTACTTCCTTTCCTGCCACTTTGGCTAATCGCGAAGATGAGGATGTGATGATATGATGAAAGAACCCTCACAAAGAACACTCATACCAAGGTCGGGATTCACACCGAAACCTCTGGCGTCGTATCCACTGTGCTCCACTCTTCCACAGAGATCGGCAACATAAAAATAGCAAGAATTGAATAAGAAAACATTCACAATACCAGTACTCAAAATGGAGTTTTTGGGCGAGAACTAAATTGTGAACATTGCCGCAAAGAAATCAAAGGAAGTTACCTTTGTTTAGACTGATCAACAAAATATTCTAACCAAACACAGTTAATTGATTGATTTGCTGTTTTAAGTCCACTTTATGCACAGTAAGGCTAATCGCGACTGGACCTACAGTTTAAAGTGGAATCCGAACCACAATGTGCCTCCACCGGGTATCGAACCCGGGACCCCTTAATTACAAGGCAACGACACAATCACTGCACCATCGGAGAGGCCCTCAAGCACATACAAAAGTAAACACGTAAACAGTCGTTACATTTGAATTTACAGCATACGACTATTACACCCCTGGAAAATTTTGCAAAATTGTACGCGTCGGAAATTCAATAGAACATGTCTTACGACAATATTATTGTAGCTTTTGGTGCGCTCGTAAACACTTACGAAAAACACTTAAAGTAAATCAGGGGTCATAAATGTTTATGGCGTACATGCGAGGTTAATGCGGTCCTGTTTATTGGCCTAGGATCGAGATTGATCATTTTATTTCCTCGCCTCAGTCGACGGTTTTATTTTTCTGTCTCCTTGAGAGTGGATAAATTGTTGACTCAATTGGGTCTCTACTTTGCGTGTGTCGGGATTTCCACTCCTGCCGCCTGCAAAATTGCGTTCTTGGAATCCAATTGCGATGAAAATTGTTGTCATGCAACAACTTGCCATCCCAAGGGAAATTATATTAACCTTTCGAGGAACTCTGCCCGTGGTTGCTTGCGTGTCATTATCAATAATATTTGTGCATTCATCTTTTTAAAAAATTTAGACCTCAGTCCCTAGCTTCTAGGCGTCCATTCGTCAACTTGTATTTCAGCAAGAAATTGATGTTACTATGCTTGGTCTGTCTAATTTACTGAAAACAGAAGGTCGGGACAGAAAATTTGTTCTAGAAACTGAAAACAAGGGGGGGGGGGGTTAAAGTCGAAACGCGAAACAGTTTGGAAACCAACTGACGGTTTTGAAACGTGAAATGTCAAAGATTAAATAAACTGTTTCGAAACTAAAAAAAACTGTTTTAAAAGCTAAAACAGAAAAATAACACTTTTACAACCCGAAACAAAGAAACCGTTCTTTGAAATCAAAAAAACTGTTTTCAAAACCGAAAAACACTTTTATGAAATGTTACTTAATGAAAAAAAAAAACTGTTCTTTAACTCCCTCTGCAAAAGAAAACTATTTCAGCCACACTGCAACCTAACCCAATTAATGCGAAGGGACAGGAAATGTCTTGCTCTAAACTTATTCTTCCATCACTAAGTAATTGGATATATAGCACACAGATCCATGTTAACATTCCAGGTCAAGTTCCAGGAATTATTAGGTACGATCACATATGACTCACTTTTTAGAATCTAAAGAACATAAAATTATTGATCAAAATGCTTATTTTAATAAAACAAAATTTTATTTAAAATAATCATGTGTTCCTACTTATAGTAGAGAAATCATGGAGCAGTATATTTGAGCTCATAGAAAATGGACATCAAAGGAAAACGAAGGAAGGGAAGTCAAGTGGCTTGTCAACTGAATTGTGAATTCTGCTTATGTAAGGAATGAGAAACATTTTTCGTGCGAATGAAGTCAGACCAAGTTGCATAAGTATGTTAAAGTCACAGCTTGGAGTGATGGTTGGTAAGAAGCCATTCTGTACCACACCGACATCACATGAGTGAAGATGGCAAATGAGAAAATGAATGGGGGTTCGGGAATAATATGGATTCATTTCAGGACAAATATAGACTTCAATAGAAGGAGCCTGCCTCCAAAATTTGGTGATATTGATAAAGGACGTCTATATTTCTGAATCAGAGTAGATAATACATCACTACTATTATTCTATGTCGTTATTCACAAGAAAATCCATAATCGAGCCGGTTACACGAACAACAGCACTTTGTGTCACTCAACGCCTGTTTGGAAGAACAACTTTGTAGCAGAACGCAATAGAGCTGATTGTATAGTACAGTATCGTTGACGTCTTCTGCGGAAAAAAGCTCAATAAGTGCAGAAGGCGTAAAATAAATATAAGTGAATGGAAGGATAACGGAAGAAGAGCATTCAGGGACAGTGGAAACTCTTATATATCCAAGAGTGAAATCCAGTTCTTAGAAAATTACCCTCACAACAAACATTATGTTTGCCGCCTGTAAACACTGTGAAATACAACTGGCTTATACATATCATAAGAAACGGCATCTGCTCCATATGTGTCGGTACATTCCACGTTAATGCAGAGGGTACTATTAAAAACTAAAAAGTGAATACCTTTAGTATTGTTTCATTCAATTCCGGTTAGATTTAGTTAAATTTACCTCTGATACAAGGACGTATTTAGGGGGGATCCAGGGGTCCGGACCCCCCCCCCCGAAAGGTTTATCAAGTACTAAAATTTAATAACGAAAAATATATTTGTTTAGCCGTTGTTCTATAATTTCCTCTGAACTTATTGGAAGACAAGGATTATATTGGAATGATAGGGCTTTGAAGGACACGAAGGACGTATTTAGGGAGTCCAGACCCCCCCTACCCGAAAGACTTATTAGGTACGAAAATTAAATAATGAAAATATACTCGTTTAGCATTGTTGTATAATTTCCTCTGAACTTACTGGAAGACAAGGATTTATATTGGGATCATATAGCTTTGAAGGACAGGAAGGACATATTTAGGGGTCCAGACCCCCCACGCCCCCCACACACACACCCGGAAGACTTATTAACTACAAAAATTAAATAATTAAAATACTCGTTGAGCATTTGTTTTAAAATTTCCTCTGAACTTATTGGAAGACAAGGATTATATTGGGATCATACGGCTTTAAAGGACTGGAAGGACGTATTTAATGGGGGGTCCAGGGGTCCGGACCCCCCACCCGAAAGACACCTAGTACTAAAATTAAGTAATTAAAATATTAGCATTTGTTGCATAATGAATGGGTATTAATTTCCTCTGAACTTTTTACAAGGCAAGGATTATGTTGAGATCAGACGGCTTTGAATGACATTACAAGGATGATTTATGTACACTACTATTCACAATAATAATAATAAAATTTTAATCAGAAACTTACTTTTCTCCAAACATGTAACATCATTTTTGTTATTCGATAAATATTCAATTATTCATCTATTTGACATTAATTTAATTTGCCAGGGCACTTGTTTTTATGTAAATTATTCCGATATTAACTACAGGTAAGCTACGTAATGAATATGCACTCTTATATCTCTATTCTTATAGTATTTTTACCTAATCGTGTAATAATAATATAATATTAATTTATGTATTGTAATTAGTTTTAATTTGATTTATAATTATTTTAATATCAACATTAATAATAATAATAATATTATTATTACTATTATTATTATTATTATTATTCCTGAGACGCTTGGTTCAGACCCCCCCCGAAACATATTTCTAGATACGTGCCTGCTCTGATACATATTGTGAAAAGTGTTCAGTGCAAAATTGGATTCCAAAGTGTTTCCATTTTGTTTATATTTTTGTTTTATTTGTGTATGTGTGTGCGCAATAGACAAAAATGACGGCAAACATAAGAATTGAAAATTTCGGACAAATATTAGTCAATCATTTTTATAAAGAGAGCAACTTATTTGGCTTAATATAATTTGTTGATTTCGCTTTTCTAAATGGATTGTCATTTTTAATCAGCAGAGCTAAAAATAAATGTACCTTTATATGCCCTCTCGTGTCCGACCGTCCGTTCTTCCGTCGGTGTGAACTATCGTTATCTCAGAAACTGCTACAGGGTAATTCCATTGTGACGGATGTGACATTCAGACAAATTTACATTCATTTTTAAATTATTTTCTCAGCACCTTCAAATATGTAACTCTATCAATTCATGTAATTTCATTTTCCTTGATGAAAGGTATTTAATTGCAGAATATTCCTCTTGCATGACAATTCTCAGCTACAGACGATACATTTTTTGTGCTTGTGACGGGTGAAACATTCCGGAAACATGACTTTATGATCTTTCTCAGTCTTTTAGAAAACTCTGTGAAATATATTGGTTTACTGAAACAATTTCATTATATTTTCACAGAGCAAACTTTACTCGACATTTAGATGCTTATAGTTTGTAAAAATATTACTACATACTTTTTTTATAAACATTTTTTTACCTGTGACATCATGCACGTGTAGGATTATGGAACAATGTAAAGGCTATGGAAATTATCATAAATAAATTCTTCAATGTAAGGTTTGTATCAGAAATTAAGTTCGATACTTCAGAGCGTAAGATATAGAAATAATAAATGAGACAATTAGAACGAAATTTGAAATATTTTAATTTTCCTATGGTATAATACTGTATCATAATGAAATTAAATTAAGTGGAAACACTACACATAAAATCCAAATTCTACTACTTATAAAAAGTAAGAGGTTTGACAATATGTTATTCAAAATCCATGAAACTAATCTTTGTATTAATAATTCCAAATTCTGCATAGTTTTCCCTTTAACTTTATATATAATAAGTGATATTTTCAATAAAAATTAATTAATCTTGTTTCTCCACTTTTACATGGAAAGTGAAACAGCTATGAAGTAAAAATTTGTTGGTCTGATAGATCCCTACCAAATAGTAGCTAAAAGTATCATAAATCATCAGAAATTACAATAAATCTAAAAAATGACCTACAGATATGTGAGGATGAATTATTTCCTGAAGTTGAATATCTATAAAATGATATTTTTTTCATTGACCCCTCCGTCTGACTATGGGGACAATCAATCGAAAATCAAATAATCTATATATTTTTGACGTTTTAATATCTCTGAAACCATCCGAATTATCAAATAAAAATTGGTAAGTTGAAAGATCTACTAAATACCAACTTTATCAGACATTTGTACTTTAATCGACTCTTCCAATACAATACAACAATTAGAACCTATCCATGCATATTAATTACTCACAAGCTACTAAAAACGGAAACTAAATGGAGACAGGGTTCGAATTTGACACGTGTGAGAAATCCAACACACACACGCCATCCTCTATGATAAGCTGCCAGGAAGCATTTAACAACCACGGACAGTCACCTGCAATAAAAATGGGACACCTATAGAGTGTCTCAACCTTAAAAGTCAGTATGGAAGTAAATGGAGTACTTCCCTCTCTCTCTAATACATGAGTTTTGCCAATAGCTCTGTCCTCTACCACCACTGCTTCGCCAGATGTTACAAAATTTACAAAATGTAAAATTCATAAATTTCAAACAGTGAAATCATTATCCTGTAGAGTTTTTTATGCTCTATTTAATGATGGCATTATATAACCTGTCATAAATTCATGTGATCTGAAATTTCCATAATTATGCAATTTTGTAAAACGCTTAATTTTTTTCTTGTAAATACTTCAAAAGCCATAAATATGAAACCGCTTGAACAACTTCGCCAGTTTTTACTCTATGGGATCTATGGTGTTTGTAGATATGATATTCTTCGCCATATTAAATTAATTTGCTAATGAGGAGAGTTATATATATATACATTGGATATTATGTATAAATCATCAGACCGTAACACGAAAAAGTTGGTTAGCGAGAAACTTTTCGGTTTGTCGCGATACACGTGCAGACCAAGCGAGAAAAGTGTTGACAATTGTTTGGAGTTATTTTTAGAACGCATTGTTACTCCACAGCACCGTTATTTATTCCGCAATCGTAGTTTGTTTATGCGGGCTGTCTCGCGTATCAAATTCATTGCGCGCCACCAAGGTTACAATTCAGTTGCAGGCATTTGCCCCGGTTCGTAGGAAGTGCAGTGTGCTTTATTTTCCGGAAAAAAATATATCTTAATGTTTGTTTTTGTATTCATTTAATTCTGTTTATGTAAAAGATACAACATCCAACGAAAGAAGTAATAATAGTTGCGTGTATTGCACATATAATGCAAATGTAAAATAGTAAATAGTTACATCGAAATATAAACATTTACATGCAAATCTTGAGGTAACTATCGTTTTTTTCTCAAAATACATCAAATACATATATTTTGAAGATTTCCTATACGATATTAAAGAAGTAAATTTGTCACAATCATTAGCGATTAACAGCGACTCGATGCTCCTTAATTTCTTGATCTGGCAACGACGCGCTCCATTTAACTCATACTGACACACTATAGATCCTGAAATACTCGCTTCCTTGCAAGGCGTTATGTGTGTTGCACAACTCTACGCATTTCAGGATCTAAGCGTCCCATTTTTATTGCAGGTGACTGTACATCAGCATAGTGAAAGGGTGAAAGGCTATTTATTATCAGTTTTAGAACTTATGGCGACATAGGGAAAAGTCACAATATTGAAAAATGTAAAATAAAATAAAAATGCACCACTCAGAACTGGAAAACTCTGAGTAATGAAGATTTCAGAAATATTCTTGACGTCAATCTGAAACAGTTCTGCCAGGCAACGCTGGTCTGCAGCTCTTCCTCAAGCAAATACGCTGATTATACTTTTTGAGGTTCGACTTACAATGGAATGTAATTAAAGTTCTGCAGATGCACTTAGGCAATTTGTACCAGTACGCGGGTAAAATCATTATCACGAACGAAATTAGGGCAATTGTCAGTGGTTAAAAGAAAATATGTCTGGATTAAAACTATTTTGGTGGAAATATAAGTTTTATCCAATATTAACACCTAGACACATATCTGAGATTTAAAATTTCTGTAACTATAAAGTGAGGTTGCACAGGTGTACTCGTCAACCTACAACACTGCAGTTTCTGGTATATACGAGGGTCACTATTTATATTTTGGGCCTTGGAAACACTGATTGAAGTTAGGCGCGATTTGACGTTTGCACGGAATCGTCTGGCATTATTGACCATAACGTACTTCAAATGTTTTGTCAATAGCTTCATTTGTGTTGTTTATGTTGCCTTGGAGATTGCGCGACAACAATAAAATGGAATTAACTCGTGAACATTTTCGTGCGATGATTTTTTTACGATTTTCGACGTGGATTATCAAGACAAGAGTGCATCGATCAACTTACTTCCACATTTGGCGATGAAGCCCCATCCTTTGCAACTGTGAAACGCTGGTATAACGAATTTAATCGTGGCCGCCATTCCCTCACCGACGAGATTCGCGAAGGTCGTCCTAAATCAGTTGTTGTTCAAGAAAACATTGATGCTGTGCAACACCTAATATTGCAAGATCGTCATGTGACATACTGTGAGATTGAGGCAACCATAGGCATTAGTCCCACCAGCATATATAAAATATTACATGATCATTTAGCTGTGAGAAAGGTATGTTCTCTTTGGATCACACACAATTTGACAAAAACTCAAAAAGACGCTCCCGTCAATTGGTGCAAACAAATGCTCAATAAATACAATCGTGGTGCTTCAAAAGACGTATATAAGATTGTAACAGGTGACGAATCATGGATATATGCATATGAGCCGGAACGTAAACAGCAGTCGACTGTATGGGTGTTTCAAGATGAACCCAATCCAACAAAAGTTGTTCGCGCTCGAAGCACATTGAAACAAATGGTCGCCTGTTTTTTTCTCGGGAAAACTGGTCATGTGGCAACTGTGCCTTTAGAGGAACGTAGAACGGTCAACTCTGAATGGTACACAACAATTTGTTTGCCAGAGGTCTTCGGTCAAATACGGAAAACAAACAAACGCCGTCGGATCATTCTTCATCAAGACAATGCCAGCTGTCACACATCTCGTCTAACAACCGCCTTTATGAACAGTAAAAAAATCGAATTGATGGGTCATCCGGCATACAGTCCTGATTTGGCACCCAATGACTTCTTCTTGTTCCCGAATGTCAAGAATAAATTGCGTGGACAACGATTTTCGTCGACGGAAGACGCCGTTGATGCGTTCAAAAACCATATTATGGAGATGTCTCAAGAAGATTGGAAAAACTGCTTTGACAAATGGTTCGAACGAATGCAAAAGTGTATTGACCATAAAGGAGAATACTTCGAAAAACAATAAAGCAGTTTTCAATGCCAAATTCCTGTTTTTTTCATTGTTAGGCTCAAAATATAAATAGTTACCCTCGTACGTACTATATTCAAGAGAGGTTAACATTTGAGTAACTGAAGTTCACTTTACAACTTGAAACTTGATTTAGAAACACTCTCCATTCCAAAAATTCACATAGGGTGGGTGCAAGGTGTATTTCAAAATTGACTAAATTTGACATGAAAAAATTTAATGATTCATTTCTTATTTATACGTAAAGAGTTGTAAAGAGTATCTCAAGAACCAGCCATAGTTTGTTACGCCTTGTTTATTTGCTGTTGTTGTTTATGTTATTATTGAGTTAATCGTTATTGAAGAATATTCATTATGCGCGACAGAAAGGACGAATGTCTGTCTTTCAAATGCTGTAGGTTTAATCCAAATCGGACTGTTGATTTGTGAGATGCAGCCATTTTACAGTCTTCATTCTTATATTATTAAATTTACTTAGTAAGTAAACATTAGCATTTGTCAAAAATAGATAAAATATAGATACTCAACACAACTGCAGCTCGGACAATAATTCGAATGGAACCAACAACTCATCATTGTGGAAGGCCTTTGTGGTGTGCATCTGCACCGGAAGCTGAACCTGTTTCCTGTTTCCAGAAGTCTCTCGAGGAGGAATTTTACTTGGAGGATACAGAACCTCATGGCTTGGCAAAGGAAAATACTAGCAAAAATATACGGACCAAAATATGACGGTGAAGGATGGAGAATACTTTTTAATCATCGAAAGAAGTACGCGTATATCAATCTACTGATATTATAGCTGATATCAAGGCAAGGAGATTGAACTGGTCAGGACATCTTATTAGGATGAATTATGACGGAGGAGTAAAGAAAGGCAACCCAGGATTCGATGGATAGATGAGGAGGGAGACAAAAAGCAGAAGATGAGAAAGACAAGAATGGACCGGCATTGTTGAGAAAGCTTACAAGGGCCGTAACGTCGAAGGAAGAATAATGAGGTACAGAACTTAAGAACCAGCATATTGTCGTCGCAGTATCCAAGAGCAGCAGTTTTTTTTTCTTCACAAAATGGGAACGCAGAAATGCAATGTTACGAAGCGGCACAATATTGACAAAGATCTTTAGACTAAGAGATGTGAATGTGGCTGAGGAAGTGCAGATGCGCAACATATAATACTGGAATGACCAAAATATAATAGAGAGAGAAATATCTTGTATAAAACTATATATAACCTAAAGGTTCAGTTTCTATTCAGTTTGGTTGCCAATTCAGATGTGTGGATGGGTTATAGTTTGTTAATATTTTTAAGGAAGTGTAACAAACAATTGTAAAAGGCAAAATATTCTCTTTTTGTAATCTATTATCTGTAAAAAGGGGGAAAGTGATAATTTTACTGTAAAACAATTATGTATATTTTATATGTATATTGTAATGGACAAAAACGGCATAAAAGCTGTTAGGTCCAATGTAAAGGAATGAATGAATTAATACGCCGAAATGCAATGTTATGAAGCGGCACAATTGACAAAGATCTTTAGACTAGGACTACTGTAAAGTTATATACAACGAAATTTTCAATAAACCTTGGGTTCAGGGTAAGCAATGGTGGCGATCAGGGGTGGGGGCAGTTCCCCCCACACTTTTTACCACTTTTGTCCCCGCACTATGCTAAACCTTATCTAACAAGGGAGAATAAACTGTCCTTGCCCCCCCCCCCGTCGTTTTGGCACTTTGTCCATCTAGTTTTGGAACCCAGTCGCCGCCAATGAGGGCACGTCATCTACGTTATTACTTTTGTATCATGACCTGAAGAGGCTCAATGTAGCCACAATTTTAAGTGTCTGAAAAACTCTACCGCGCATGAGTGCCTTCCCGATGGCGTAGTGTGAACGTCGTCGCCTTGTAATCAAGGGGTAATGGATTCGATACACGGTTGAGTCATATTGCTCAGTAGTTCGGATCCCACTTTAAACTGAAGATCCAGTCCCGATTAGCCTATCTGTGCATAAAGTGGACTCAAAGCAGGAATTTAATTCTACCGCGCAAGAAGATTGGCAGTTTACTGTGACGAGGTTCGGGAACGTTACAAGTTCGATACTGTGTTAGAGGTATAGGGCAACTTTTATGGGGAGTTTTTTTTTTTACAACGTTGTGAGAAATTTGTCACCAGATGGAGTTAGGCAAGCTGCATATAATATATCTACTTACGCACTGTAGTCTTTTGGACACACGTTAAGGACATTTCTTAGACAGATGAGATCACTTGCAAGTTAAGCAAGCTTCATGTTGGTGGGATCCAAAGTGAAACGAGCTGACCCCAACATGGCGGCCTTCATAAACTCTCTCCTCTAAATCCTCTTCTTTAATCGTTCCCGAACGTAGAAGTGAGAGCGACACATGCGGACAGTGAGAGGCTCAAAGGGTTAAGAAACTAAGGCCAAAGGTCGAAATTC
Organism: Lepisma saccharinum; assembly: GCF_977018435.1. Lineage (NCBI taxonomy): Eukaryota > Metazoa > Arthropoda > Insecta > Zygentoma > Lepismatidae > Lepisma > Lepisma saccharinum. The sequence goes on from NC_139236.1 coordinate 28,629,162, forward strand.
AAGGCGAGTGGGACTTAGAATTGGTCTTTTCTTGTTTTAATTGTCTCTCTCTGTCTTCTCTTCGAAACATTGAAAATGGATTCTAGTCAAGGATGAGGGGACCATGATAATTTACTGACTTGATTGAGGTTGCGTTGAAGTCGCAACCGGAAGAAGTATGCATCAGTTGCTAACCATCGAACAAGTTTTCCAACTATCGTGCCCGTTGTCTTTCTTTTTCTTTTAAAAATGACGTAATATACCACTTTTTTCGCTTTCCCTTGATTGGTGGCATCTATAGGTCATGGATGTTAGTAAATAACTTAATTATATTTTGTGCGGCGAGTCTCGTGGCACAGCTTATTGTTTCGCAATCTGACATCATTTTCCCAAGTTTCGGACAGTTCAATAGAGTTTGTCCATCTGTCCGTTAGTTTTATATTGCATTAGCGTCACGTTTCTCCAGAATTTCGTTCGGATCGGCTCAATAGCGGACGGAATGGCGAATGCAGAAATTGTCGGCTACTAAGATTCTCCTTTTATCTCTCAATTCCACTTTCTTCTGTCTTTCTCTTCTTCTATCTCCCTTTCTTCATCTACACTTCTATGTTTCCCTTTTATCCTTCTATATGTATTTCTTTCCATCCATTCCTCTATCTCTCTCATTCTTTCTAGATTTCCTTGTTCACCTCTATCTTCCGCATTTTCTATACAATTTTCTTTCTATGTTTCAATATGTTTTCGCAATATCTATCTCATTCTATCTCCCTTACTCTCTATACTTCTATATCCTTTTCATTCATTTTGCTGTAGAAGGGCGCCCGCAGAGGAGGGGCCAAGGGCGGCACCTTGAGATATATGGAAAGACTTCATATAATTTGAATGCTGATATTGTAGCGTAAAAACTAGGACGAGAGGATGTCGTGAAAAACAGTAGATTAAGTGCCTATGCAAAGTATCATAGTGCTGCGGATGATTTATGAGAATTTTCTTAACTTAAGCATCATCTTACGTTTCCACACTGTGAGCACTGCTCCTCCCCTGAGAATGAATCCTGTGGACGGCCTTGTTTCTTTTCTCTTTCTCTCTCTCTCTCTCTCTCTCTCTCTCTCTCTTCATTTCCAGTTTTACTTGTGTATCTCTCTTTCTTTCTCATTTTCTATACATTTTTTTAACTTTGGCTATGTTTTCGCAGTATCCCTATCTCCTCCTGCTTCTCCCCTCTTCTATCTCCACTTTTTCCTCTCTTTTGTTTGTCTTCCTCTATCGCTCCCTCTTTCTTCCTAATCTTCTCTGTTTCTCTCTCTCTCTTCATTTCTAGTTTTATTTGTCCACATCTCTTTCTTCCTCAGTTTCCGTGCCTCTTCCCATCTACATTTCTACCTTCCCTGCGATAGAACTTCCTATTGAAAAGTTGCTATTGAACTTGTCTCATCATCCTAGATTTAGGCAACACCCATAACGTATTGCAAGGGGGCGGGTATGTCAGGATCTAGGTGTTCCATTTTTACTGCCGGTGACTGTACATAGTGGTTCGAATTTCACTTTAGACTGTAGTAGGTTCAGTTCACCGCCTTGAAGGTTTATTAGCTTGGTAACTGAATGAAGAATTCAAGATATATTCAACATTAGCAACGATTTGGAACTAAATCGCGATCGAGTGACCACAACTACTCTTCTCTTTGAAAGCAGTCACAGCTTGCGATGGAGAGAAGTGAAATGTGCCTCAACCGGGGATCGAACACAGGAACCTTGATTACAAGTTGTCGGCGTTACCGCTATGCCATTGGGGAGCCTTGCTAGAATCGGGTCAAGAAAAACGGATAACAGCTGCGATGGGACTCGATTCATTGACAACTTGTCACCCAATGAAGAAGTGGTTTGGTAGAGCTAAAAGGAATGTTGCGTCAAAGAAATGCCGTGGCCAGAGATTCTTTTTGGTGAGGTGATCTTTTTTCGTTTGTCTTTGTTTGGTTTCTTCTTTTCTTTGCTGCTCTTTCTTACTTTCTATCCCACCATGGTTAGTTTCTCTTTCTTCATTTCTACCATTCTTTCTTTTTCTCTTTCACTTTTCTCATTTCTGTGTTTCGTTTTATCTTTCTTAATTTCCATCTTTCTTCGTTTCTATCTTTATCTTTCTTCTTACTTTATTTATTGATTTTCTTTGCTTCCTCCTTCCTTTCCTATTTTTTTTCTTTCTACCATCCTCCCTTTGTTGATATCTCTGTCTGTCTTTCATTCTCTATCTTTTTTATTATTATTTCCTCTCTTCTCTCTCTTTATCTCCACCTTCCATTATCTATCTGTTTCTCTCTTTCTTTTTCTATCTCAATGTTGTGTTTCTCTAGCTTTTTCTAATAGTTATTATGTTATTTTTTATCTCTCTATCTATCTATCTCCTTCTCTCTTTCCTTATCTATCTTCCTCTCTCTTTCTCTGTGCGTGTGATTCTCGCTCTACTAATTCTGAGAATTTCACATTTAAGACTATTGCACGGTAGGCTGCAAACCACCATCGCACACCCGATGACAACGCCCCTGGTCACAGAATATAGTTCTTTTCCGCCTGCTATGAATGTGTGAAACGGTTAGAAAATACACAAAACTACAGATGCTTATCATTGCTCCACTTATCATCCTTAAAAAATGCAAGTATTTCCTTATAGTTGTAAAATATTATATACTACATTATATATATACTTAGACGGTCCCACACAAAACAGCTTCATTTGCTTACAAATGGTTGAAAACCTGTGCACATAAATAACCAGTACAAGCAACGGAGAAAGGTCGCCCAGACATTTTCACCTTGCCAATAGTAGTAAAGCTGGAGGATTTCACACAGCAGACTTCTGCGTTTTCTCACTGCTGTTTAAGTTTACATCAGACCCTACTTGTCACTGCCCCGTGTTTACAGGTAAACTTCTTTTATTACCCGCATCCTGGGAAAATACTTTATAATTATGTATTTTATTGCTGGGTAAGAAAAAAAAACTTGGAAGAGCATATTTCATTGTCTGTACTTTCTCATCGCAGATGTTCCCTGCCATCGTTTCATATTCGTGACTCTTCTGTACAGCCTTGCTTTATGCTTCAGCCTCTAAAAATAGTCACTATGTTACGCGATGGGCTCTGGAAGATGGGCTCATTCAGTGTGCAGCAGTAGTTCACCAAGGTCACGTCAGGGTCGTGCTCTTATTCCGAAGTAGAGTCAGGTTATTTTGGGAACAACTACAGTTGACTGTGTGATTCTAGGCAAGGAGTGAACCCACAGTGCAGAGCAAGAGTACTAGAACATTTCAGACCGAAGCGACACGCGGATTTCACACCTAAGCGGCACGGGCCCATTGACTCTATAGAAAGACATCCATTCACCTCGCATGAAGAACAGACCGAGGCGACACGATGAACGGTACTGATTGATTGATTGATTTAGTTTATTTTACTTCGCGTTTTGTGCCTCTTGGCTAATTTGCGAAGATGGCGATGAGTAATGAAATGATGAAATTGATGAATGAACATTAACAAACAACCAAGCCCGAGCGGGATTCGAACCCGGGACCCTTGGCGTCACAGCGCGATGTGCTAACCACTCGGCCACAGGGTCCGGCTAACGGTACTGAGAAAACAGACCAGTCCGAGCGACACTTGCAGTTTGTAATGTCACTTCACTTTGGAAGATGGTTGATTTTCAAGCGACACATTTCGGTTGTTGCGTGCTGTTTCGGTTTAAAAGCTTCCCAAAGAAGATTTCATACCGAGGTGGCAAGCGGCAGGCGACACGTGTCTTTTGAGGATTTCACCAATCGAACGCAGGGTTGTGCAGTCAGTCATGGCGATATGGTGTGCAATGTTGCTGTTGATTGGCTCGTTCCTAAGTGACATGTCGCTTGTCGCTTTGGTCTGAAATATCTATAAGAATTTCACCAATCGAATGCAGGCTTGTGTGAAACATTGCTGTTGATTGACAAGTTCCCAAGCAACATGCCTCACGTGTCAGTTTAGTCTGGTGAACTAGCGATACGGAGCTTTCAGACCAAAGCGACACGCGCAACTCTAGTGTGTGAAAAATCACTGTACATGCGCGACCACAAGACCGAGACGACACGATGCACAATACTGAAACAACGGTCGAGGTCGTGCAGCTTGTAACGTCACTTCGGTCCGAAAGGCTGCATTTATTTTCTTGGGTTCGTTTCCAAGTGACACGTGTTGCGTTTCGCCTGCGGCTTTAGTTTGAAAGTTCATGATGATGTCACCGGTTAACTTGGCAGTTATGACTCGCTCCTAAGCTGCAAATGTGGAATAGCCTGAGATTTTACGAAGATAATCTCACGATATCAGCGAAAAAAAGTCAAACAGCTTCAGGAAGAGCATTGAAGCATACACAGGCAATAATTTACTATACCCCCACCTTCTCCTACATTTTCCCACAAAGACCTACTACTTGATGGTCATTTCGTCATTAATTTACCTTAAACAAAGTCATATTACACCCCTCTCCAGATCAATATTTATAGATATATAGAGTTGCCACATGAGTATAAGGGAAAAAAAATAGGACACAGTCCCAAAATACAAGCGACAACCATTCACAGTAAAAGTTAACTATCAAAAGTTAACAAACATGTGAAATTAAAACATTTTCAGTTCAAATAATGCATTTTGTAGTGATTGCATAATTTATAACAGCACTTCACGTCATCAACTGGATTGTCTTTATAAAAAAACAATAAAAAAACAAAAACAAACAGGAGTGCAGGAGTTAATTATACTCTTTATGCCAGGCTGCAGAGTAACAAATTATCCCAGGAGAGTTATATACAGTAAACACTCAGTCACACACACACACACACCCACCCACCCACACACACACACATATCCGTGGGTGATATGATCTGAGTGAATTGACATGGAATGGTCCCGCCATTATGTCCAAATTCCTATAAAAAACTACTGTCCAGATTATGGACAGCAGTTTCTGTTCCATGTAATAAATGTTTTTCCTTGTTCATTGAGGACTGCACTCGTAAATAATTGAAAATAACCCAGAATCAGTGCCGGATCTACAAGCCGCAAAACCCTCGGTGCAGGGGCCCCGGAGACAAATAAGCCTTTAGGGGGACCCTTAGCCATTGCCATAGTACAGGGTTCGTATATATATGCGTATGTAAAATTAAATGTAGTTACTCAGGGGTACAGAAACGAATACAATATACCTTGGAATACAGGTAAAGGTAATATTTCCTGTCCATATAGCACCGTGCCATGAAGGCACATTTAGGGTATGTGGGCCCCTCATATTTTCGATGTCGGCAATCTTGGAGGTGATGTGATCAGCACCACGCTGCGGCCGCCTTTAGTCCTTCTCCCCCGGTACCATTTGATTTGAGGCTGGGTGGGTCCTAGAGCCGTATTATGTTGGGACAAAGCCGGAAAAATCTCGACCTAAGATCACCCACTCCGTGTTTTCCGCGTGGCAGTCAGACTATAATCAAATGAGGCTAGAATTTCACGAGAAATGCAGTGGTGAAGATTTCGTCAACCTATCTTTCTTTAATCAGGAAAGAGTTACGACTGAATGATTGCAACAAATGTATCATTTTCCAGGTGTAAGAAAGCAGTGTAATATATACTATATCACATCACGCTCTCTGACATCACCTCCTTCCCATTTAAAAATTGTGACTTGAATTCAATATGGCAGACGTCCGCTTTGAACACAACAATGTGGTTTCCCCCCTAAGCCTAACCTGTTTCGATCATGACCATTTGTACCCAGCCTAACTCCTTTACTTTTTATAGGGGATATTAAGTGACTGGAATCACTCAGTATGCCCTTATATGTGACTTTGTCATTATGAGGTCTATAATCACACACACACGCATACATTATATATGTATATACATTTTTATATACACTCATGCTCATCAATTAAGGATAATAGAGGTTTTGGTTCCCCACGATACAGCACTGAAACAAATTAGTTGTGGTAGCACAGACACATGTTGAACACACAAGAGACATATCCACATTCCCTGTTTAACCCTGTTTATTACCGAAAACGTGAGAAGCGCACATATGATACAAAGCAAGGAAGATTGTAAAATGTTGTTTCACAGTTCTTTGAGCATGTGCACAGGTTTCAGTATGGAATGTGATGCCCATGCACATTGACACATGCAGTACAACAACTTGGCATACTCTGGAAGGGGTTGTCGAGCAGCTGTTAGGGTATGGCCTCCCATTCTTGCACCAGTAACTGTCGGAGCTCCTGAAGAGTCCGAGGAGGTGGAAGACGTGCGGCGACACGTCGGCCTAGAGCATCCCAAGCATGATCGATTGGGTTGAGGTCAGGGGAATAGGCAGGCCACTCCATTCGTATGATGTATTCTGTTTGAAGGTACTCCTCCACAATAGCAGCTCGGTGTTGCCTGGCATTGTCATCCATCAGGAGGAACGTAGGACCGACTGCACCTCTGAAAAGACGAACGTTATCTTGCAGAATAACATCCCGGTACACCTGACCTGTTACAGTACCTCTGTCGAAGATATGCAAGGGTGTACATGAACCCAGGATAATGCCATCCAACACCATGACACCACCACCTCCATACTGGTACCTTTCGACGATGGTACCGGGTCGGTATCTGGTTCCTGGTTCACGCCAGATGGTTACACGACGAGAATCATTGTTGAGACTATACCTGGACTCGTCAGTGAAGAGTATCTGAGACCATTCTTCCATTGCCCATGTCCTGTGTTCTCTACACCAGTTGTTACGGGCTACTCTGTGACCCTGTGACAGTGGAATGCAAATTGCAGGCCTCCGGACGAATAAACCGTGCCTGTTGAGTCGTCTGTACAGTCTTAGAAAAAAAATACCTGGGCCACGGGACGTAGAATTTCGTAACGTCTTAAAGCCTGTTGTTTACGCAACCCAAATAACAAAATATTCGCTTAAGTTTGCCTGGTGATTCTGAGTTCTCGGGAAGGATTGAGCTTTGATAGCATGAGTCACATGACTCGTGCCCCAGCCACAACAAACAGCTGGGTGCTACGATGCCTCCAGAAGAAAATTTCAGGAACTGGTTTCTTGACAAGAGCTACTCGTAAGGAAATACTATTCTTTCAAGTGATATTAGAGTCATTATCAAGAAGGTTCGCTGAAATGATGGTTCACATGCCACATGTTAATTGTTTAAGTCCAGTTCATGCACTGGACCTACAGATTAAAATGGGATCCGAACCAAATCCTCTCTATTTGGTATTGAATTCGGAAGGCTTTCATTACATGGCGAAGACGTTACCACTACGACATCAGAGAGGCAATGAAACGCCTTGAGAAAGAGATAAGCGAAAATTGCTACGTGACAAACCATATTTGCCCGTAAATTTTAAAAATAAGACAATATTTTGTACTGACAGTTTCGAACCGTGGGAGAGGCATATATATTTTTGTACCATCGTCCATTTCACGAGTTTATAATTCTTCCTCACCGACACGAGTAACGCGAGTGGTAGAAGAAAAGCGAAGTAAAATAACTGAAATAGAAATAAAAGGAAAAAGCGAAATAAATTTTATTCATAATATTCTGCAGTCACTTGAGTTGTATTCACGGGATGCTATCTTTAAAGAAAGCCGTGGTCTCTTCCTTGTCTTTTTCGCTTCCTTTGTGCTCTTGCTTCCCCCGTCACGATTGGTCTAAAACTAATTAATGCGACGTTAATTAAACAATCCAAACAACGAAACAATGCACAATCAACTGCACAAAACAACATTCCAAATGTTTTCGAATCGGAAAACAATTGAGATGCTGTAAAATGACTTAAGATGCAGTAATAAAGTGGGAATTCGGTACCGTATAGAATTAAATCGGTAGAGATGTTCGATTTGATTGGATGTTTGTTATTTAGATTTGCTATTCTTTCACTTTTGGCAAATAGCGACGATGAAGATGAGTGATGCTGTGATGAAATTGATGAAGGGACACTTACCAAGGACACCCACGCCCAAGTCGAGATTCTAACCAGGGACCCATGGCATCGTAGCGCGCTGTGCTAACCACTCCTCCATGGAGTGGACATTATAGCATATTTTGTGTGCTCAATTTGGATCAATCAATGGAATGAATAGGCATATTATATTATTAATAAATTCATATCATAATACCACGTCATATTATTCGGCACGAAGTAACATCAGAGACATTCAATCTTGGATTTTTGCCTTTCAACTAATTCTTTGAATTCAGGTTAATCACAACAATAAGATAAATTATGAAGCAAATCATAGTTATTACGAATTACCTGACAGAAACAACATTAAGCAGGCTCGGTGGTCAAGCTCATTAAGTGATTGACATTCGATATCGTCGCCAAAGTTCCCGGGTTTGAGTACCGTCCTTGTCGGGGGTGTTTGACTATTTCGTCATCAATTTCATGTAATGGTCACTCGTCCTTATCGTCGCGATCATCGAACAGGGAATAAAAATTATAAAAATAAATACGATGGAAGAGTACTTACTTCATCTCTCACGAAATCTCCTACAAAACCGGAATATATAAAATACATGTATATTCATTCACATACATTTTCGATTTCTATATTTAACTAATCGAGACCGAGAACGGGAGAGCAATTTTCAATTCGAGAAACCGAGAGACGGAGAAACTGCCAAGTCTCGTTTCTTCTTGGCACCTCCGTAATCGAGTTGTTCTGTTTGTCATTGGCTTTGTATTGGCAATTATTGTCATTATTCTTTCCCTGCAGGTAAACCATAACGATGAATTATGATGAAATGAAGCAGATAAAAGGGCAAGAACAAGAAAGCCATGCCTGTTCGGGACTCCAACCCAGAACCTTACGTAACGAGATTTGAAATTCTGGAGAAGGCGTCCGTGTTTCGCTTGGTTTTCTCTTTCCTCTACTTCCCTTATATTATCATACATGTATAATAAAAATGGATCTGATACGATATGTTGCGATTCATAATTGTGCTGGTTAGATGCTACAGATGTGAACTCCAACCTGCAATATATTATTCCCTTTTGTTTCGTATCTGGTTGAACATGAAATTTTCTTACACTGTGACAATTTCTTTCTTAGTTTTGGTTTGGTGCACAGATATGCTAATCTGGACTCGACCTTCAGTTTAAAGTGGGATACTAGCCACTATGTGCATCCACCGTGTATCAAACCCGGGATCCACTGATTACAAGGCGACGACGTTATCACTACGCCATCGAGGAGGCCCCATGACAAAATGTTATTCACTCGATCTCTACCATAATTTATTTCAGCATTTACATTTTCGTTTTCTTCTTCTTTTTTCCTTTTATTAACTACTCTTATACAACTCTTTTTGCGTCTTCGAATTTCTTCTTGTTTCAGGAAAAAATAATACATGCAGGCTGTATAAATATCCCCCGTTCAAATAGATAAAACGTTCACTCTCGAGAACTAATTTACATGTTTATCACTAACGTAACCATTAGGAAACTATTGAAATGTTAACTGATATAACTGCAGATGAAACAATACTTACAGCCATTAACGAAATATCTATTCTTGTGTACCCTCACAGACAACAAGTATCTGGTGAGTCATTCACTCTTGCTGACTACGGGCGAAGGTCACTGAACTAAAGGGTGGTGGCAAGCAAGCAGGCTTCTGCTCTACCAAAGACGAGGTCACGTGTTCCAGTTATCAATGGCGTACGAAATAAGGAGAAACACAGCTATCTGACGTATGTTTTGGTCCCGTCATTGCACGTAGAACACTTTATCGTCGTGGCCTTGAAGTTCCCTCAGGGCAGTACTACGTAAAGGCTTCTCAGCTAGAAGGATATCTTCCCCATTGAGTGGAGGAAAAGTGGGTGCGTATAGAGGTCCTTCAACTTTCGTATTCTTTTTCATTTCAGAACCCGTGCTGTATCGTCGACTTAATCCAATCTATCCGATGTAGGTTTAGGTTCTGTTTCTGTTCGGTTATTTCACGTTGTCTTCCTGCTTATGTTATTCGCGACAAAGGCTCTGGATTCGATAATCTGGACAATAACGGGATTGTGTTGGTTGCTTGATTTGGTGTCTTAAGTCCACTTTATGTCCTGTTAGGCTAATCGTGAATGGACCTACAGTTTAAAGGGCGATCCGAACCACTATGTTCCTCCACCGAGTATCGAACCCGGGATCCCTTAATTACAAGGCGCCCACGATCCCACTCCGCCATCGGGGATTGTGTTCGCAACGAATGAATCAAATTTGAGTTATATGATATGCAACCATTGGAAGACTATTGAAAGAAAAGCAATGGGAACCTGCCAGTTTTTCTACTGCAGACAGGAAACCATAAACATGGAAGAGAAGCTTATATTCTATGAAACCTGACGCTATGTGCTCGAATACTGGCTAAATATAATCCATAGAGGCATAGCAACGTTAAACAACCTCTTATATGATACATATAGGTTTAAAAAGGTCGAAATACAAAGATTGTGTGCGCCTCACTGATGGCGTAGTGGTAAGGCCTTGTAATCAAGGGGTCTCGGGTACGATACCAGGTGATCGCACATAGTGGTTCGGATCCCACTTTAAACTGTATGCATTTCAGATTAGTCTATCTGTGCCGGTGACTCAGTCGGTAACGCGTCTGACTACCATGCTATAGGCCCCGGGTTCGATCCCCGGCCGGTTCAAGCCCGGGAACTTTTCTAACGTTGGAAGCGACCCCGGCGCCCACCCAGCGTCGAATGACATGGGTACCTGGGGGAAACCCTGGGGGTAAAGGCGGTCAGGGGCGTGATGCTGATCACATCATCCACACTCACGAACGAATCAAGAAAGTGTGGGGCGGCGTGATGCTGGTCACATCACCCCCACTCACGAACGAATCAAGAAAGTGTGGGGCGTTACCCCCACACCCCCTATACGACTTCATGCCGTAGCGCAAAGCACAGGTGAGAACTTTACCTTTTTTTTTTTTTTTTGCATAAAGTGGACTTACAACAAAATTTAAACTTGCGATAAAGATTATGATAAGGTATTAAAGATTTGGGTCTAACACATTTTTTTATTGTTTACCAATGACATTGTTAACTAATATTCTTAATTTCAGTTTCAAGATGAAATGAGTATGATTAAATGAGTATTTAATTCCTGTTTTAGCAGCTTTAAGAAACCTGATTTGGGGGGGGGGTTACAAATGCCCTTTCTGCTCCCGTCAAGTTACGCCTATGACAAACAGGAATTCAAAGTAAAAGACTGTCCCGACTAAATCGGGAGACACGTCTGATAGATTTACAATTGGGAAAATCATAATTAAGCGTGTAGTTGAAAACAACCTATTTTCATATATTGCATGCAGCTCTACTTTTTCTGCAATGTGGATCAAGAACTGGGGACGTGGAGAAGCACAACACTCCACGTAACCAATAGTCACGTGACCCTCTTTGCTTTCCTGTCATGTTGACCTTCGCGTGGAACACATTTCTCGGTGTTAAGACAGGCAAAATCATCCGATCATCGAAGGGTGCAATATGTGTTGCCTACCCTCCTGCATTACTTGCTCCTATTAAAGCCTTATGGGGAAGAACTTTTTTCCATGACTGTACACAGGGTGTCTGGAAAGAACTGTTCCAGTGGCAGTTGCAAGGTCTCGAGCAAGGCCCCCGACAGTACTCCGTCAGTGTCTCTGGGCACTTACGGTGAGATACCTGTCATCTCGTGGTGTTGTACACTGTGGACGTCCACTGCTGTAGCGCCGAGACACGTTTCCAGTCTGTTGGAATCGTTGCCATATTCATGGGATGACACTTTGTGGCACATGGAGCACCTGTGACACGACCTGCTGTCTTTGTCCCGCCTCTAGCCGCCCAAGTATCCTTCCCCTCATTACATCATCAATATGTGTTCGTTGAGCAATTTCACACAGGCACTCACCATTAGCACAACCGAACACAACTGCACACTTCCTATAGGCACTGTACTCTGGTCAGAAATTTCGCTCCTGTGAGTCATTTGTCTGCGTACAGCGCCACCACACACTGGATCAACGTCATAGTCAACACAGGTTCTTTGGTACAGTACCCGGACATCATTTCAAGCTTCAACGTGCAAATCAAATCTTTCTTTGTACAAGATTTAGCATTATCCTTAATTTATGAGCATGAGTGTATGATGTGTGTGTTTGTAAAAGTAGGTAGGTAGAGGGGGCCTTTGATAATATTTTGCGGGGGGGGGGGCAAGCTTTGTAGATCCGGCACTGCCCAGAATACTTTGTTTCTTTACAATAATCTAAATATGCTTTCCGCAGAAGTGTGCTTCCACGACTCCACAAAACAATGGATGATATTCAATGTGACGTCAGCGGCGGAGAGCATGATGGGAAATCTGGCCAAACCGCACGTGCTCCGGGACTTAGTCCGGCAAGCCATAGAAAGCGTGAAGCAAAGTAAATGCTGCTTGCATGAAAATGAGCCGATGTTTAACAATTTTAATTGTATTATTACTATTATTGTATATTTTCAAATGAAGTTTCCTTTTGGCGAATTAATGTGTATGTGTGTGTGCCATTGATTATGTATTAATTGTGAGAGAACATCTTACCTTTATACAGTTTCGTCGGTGATTAAGATGGCGTGATTTTTCCAATCCGGGGTGAAATATGAATCGTATTTTAAGGCAAGTACTATGTTTATAGCTAGCGTTAAATGGCTTTTGTGTTACTCTTTACATCCGCATGCTTTACAACACGTGTAATTGTTGTACGATCTCTAATAATGTTCACATAAAATTTGAAATACTACTTATCAATCAGCGGGTTCGAAGTATGCGTATATTTGTATATACTTTTCAGCATACTCTATGTGATCAGAAGTATCCGGACACCCACCTGAAAATAAAGTACAAGTTTGGGCAACCTTCCATCGGGAACACTGGCAGTCAATACAGTGTTGGCCCACCCTTAGCCTTGATGACAGCGTTCACTCTCAGAGGCATATTTTCAATCAGGTTCCGGAAGGTTTCCTGAGGAATGGCAGCCCATTCCTCGCAGAGCGCCAAAATGAGAAGAGGTATTGATTTGGATCGGTGCGGTCTAACACGAAGTCGGCATTCCAAAACATCCCAGAGATGTTATATGGGAATCAAATCAGGACTCTGCGCAGGCCAGTCCATTAGTGGAAGGTTGTTGTCGTCAAACCACTCCCCCACAACCTGCAGTATGGACGGGTGTTCGGTCGTGTTGAAAGACACAATGGTCATCCCCGAACTGGTCTTCGACGGTAGGCAGCATGAAAGCTGTTAAAATGTCAACGTAAGCTTTTGCCGTGACATTGCCATGTAAAGCAACAAGGGGGCCAAGCCCCCTCCAGGAGAAACATGACCACACTGTAATCCCGCCACCTCCGAATTTCACTGTCTGCACTACACAGGCTGGTAGATGTAGTTCACCAGGCATTCGCCACACCCACACCCTACCATCGGATCGCCACATTGTGTACTGTGATTCATCACTCCACACAACAGTCTTCCACTGTTCTATGGTCCAGTTTCGACGCTCCTTGCACCACACAAGGCGTCGGTTGGCATTTGTCTGTGTGATGTTTGACTTATGGGCAGCTGCTCGGCCATGGAAACTAAGTTGCCGCACCTTGCGCCAAACAGTAATGGTGCTTGCAGTAGATCCTGATGCAGTTCGGAATTCCTGTGTGATGGTGGCGATGGATGATTGACGATAATGCTGTACGACCCTCTTCAACACTCGATTGTCTCTGGAGGTCAACATGGGAGGTTGGTCTGCACGCTTTTGGGTTGTACACATCCCTTCACTATAACATCGGAAACAGTGGACAGAGGGATGTTTAGGAGGGTGGAAATCTCACACACAGACTTCCTACACAGGTGGCACCCAACCAACTGATCACGTTGAAAGTCTGTGAGTTCCTCAGACCGTCCCATACTGCTGTCTCACACTGTCTGCAGACTACTGAGTTCGCTGACTATATGTTCCATGCGGTAGATGGCAGTACTGTGTCGCCTTCTATGATAAACACACGTTTCGCGGTGTGTCCGGATACTTTTGACTACATAGAGTATCTTCTATGCCTGTCTCAATACTCACACGAAAAGTGACAGTGATACGTTACGGCCTTAAAAAATATAGTATACAATTTTGTAATTCGGAACATTTCTATAAATTATTATCATTTTCAAGAGACAAAGTTTGTTTTAATTCACTTTTTTGAAAAAAAAATATTTTTAATTTTCTTTAAAATTCCCTCCAGCGGGAATCGAATTTCGAATCCTTCGATTACAAGGGGATCATTAGCCACTGCACTATGGGATAGGTTCGATTGATTCCATGAGAAACAGGTTTCATAGTCCTGTATTTTTTTCGTATGTTACGTAGCTTTATACAACGTTGTTTTGTAGTAAATAGCAGTTTTTTAGATACTCTGGTCATTGTTGAAGTCTACGTTTCGTATATAATCTAATGTGAAAGTCTAAATTTGGTTTATAATCGTTATATTTGTACCTTGAATCACTGTCACAAAAGCTGTGAGCGCAATGCTTATCAAACGTGTTTTCAACACGCTCAGTGCGTGCTGCGAAACGTTTGCCGGAATCATGGCCGCGGGTGTGCTCTCGCGCAATGAATTGTGGGGGAAGGTGTTCGCTGAATATCATCCATTCCTCTAACTGCCCGAGCATAATGTTGTCCATTTAAAGCCCTTTCAGTTGAATGTGAGTCCATCGTTCAAGTTTTTACAAAAAAATTCAAAAACTAGGACATTTCGGTAGGCTGAGGAGTATTATTATTGCAGAGAAGATGGAAGTAATCAATAACTTCAAATATATCATATTAAAATACATTATAATTACAATCATTTCACATTTGTGCACAGGACCAGAGACGACGCGACGGGTGGGCGAGGGTGGGCAAGCGCCTACCCAAATCCTCTGCCCACCCGATTGCACATCTGAACAAATTCAAGACGAAAGTGTTTAGGAAAATATGAATGCTTCAATAAGAAAAAAGTATATTCTTGTCTTGACTCCGTACACATTTTTATATTGAATATTGTCGATACTAGAAAGGCTCACAAATTATCCTATAAGAAGTTTCGCTGTTTTTGAATTCATTGGAAAATTGTTAGATAATATGTTGATAAATTTACCTCATATTTAAAACTTGAAACATGATATAGTTAATACTTCTGTGGCTAGAAGTAATACAATTAATATCTGGCTACAGCCAATCTGCACGTTTTCCGAGGTGGGGAAACAAAACCATACAGGATAAAACAAATATCTTAAAACAACCAAACACGTAAATAAAAACACCTTCTTCACCTTACTTGCATGTGGTATGAAAAAGAGCTTTGATCCGTGACAAGGCTTCCCTATCCTAGCGTTTGAGTAATGGATGTCCCATTTCGATAGTGTGAATCAGAGGGTGCCACCTTCATATAAACATTGCGGAGGGGCAAAATAGACAATATATTTTTATGTATAATGTATACACTTCTTGAGGAATTTTGGGGGGGGGGGATGGGAGCGTTTTAAAGTGTCATGAACAAGAGAGGTATTGCCACGTAGCTTGATCAAATTCGATGAATTTTTTGGTCTATATTACTTTCCACAATATAGTATGTTTATTTCCTTGGAATCCCATTGAGCATCTCTTTTCCTTCATTGGCCACATGAAGATTTACTTCAGAAAGGGATCGCTTCTGTAATGACGTCAATTTTTCGACATTCATTTTGCATAAATTCATTTGTTTTTACTATTCAGCTATATCTTGTGTGAAAATTCTAGTTTTTATGCTGGGAACGTTTATTGCGGATTGAAAAAAAATTGCGCATTCCTTGTATGTTATAAAAATTTCCCAATAAGGCATTAATTAAATGCAAAGGTTCATGAGCACTTATCAATTTGGAAAAGCCGCCCCATGAGCCAAGTAAAAGGATTATTCATTAACCCTCATCTAGGAAGGAGCACTCTTTTTAAACTCATAATATTAAAACTGCATATTCAAGATCACTCAATTGAATTATGAAGATAGCAAAAAAGTATTTACTGTGGTCGGTGATTACATACTTTCTGTCGCCTATAATGTACATAGAGCATGTGTCTTGTATTGAAAGGAAAAAAACAAAGTATTTCTTTCGTAAAGGACGTTAATAGTAGCAAATAAAAAAGGGCAGTTGAAACTTGCGCAACTGTAAATGCAGAATTTGGGCATAACTTGCTTCCCAAATCTAAAACGCTAAAATTACATTACAGTTGTTAAGTCCATTTTATGCACAGTAAGGCTAATGGGGACTGGACCTACAGTTTAAAGTGGAATCGTGGAATCCGAACTACTATGTGCCTTCACCGGGTAAATTAAAATTACATTTCAAATATTCTTGCTGCTAGGTTGCTTCTCCCCATGTAGCACGAAGCCTTGCTCCTCTTCTGAGGCGACGCTGGTTTCACACACGTAAATACTTCTTGTAACCTAATAAATTTCGCTGCCCCTTGCATTGGGAAATAATTTCTTCCATACGTTTCATAATTTTAGCATGAATTAAACAGTACAGCCCTACTGGTATTTGCTTCGTTCACCTAATAAATTCCTTCTTAACTGAAAGGAATCAAAGCGAAGTACACAGTGAGCAGTTGAAAGCATGGGCAGGCAGGTACAATGAAAGGAAGAGGGACTTAAATGAGAGAGGAATAGGGAGATTATATCAAGACTGGCACAGGAGAGAAAGAAGAAACCCTTGAGCAGCTACAAATCTTTGAGGGGGAAGACCCGCCAAGTATTTTTGCAATAGGTGATGATGGCATCGAATCCCTTAGCCACATCTTTCTAGAGTGGAGTGGATAGAGAGCATGCAGTGAGAAATTTGATTAGATGAATTGACGAAAGGATTACGCTATGTGTGTATGTGTGTGTGTGTGTGTAAGAGAGAGAGAGAGAGAGAGAGAGAGAGAGAGAGAGAGAGAGAGAGAGAGAGAGAAAGGGTAAACACAAGCAGAGGGAAAAGGTATGCAACGGATAAATAAGAAAATGTACACCAGCAAAAATAAGTGGGGAAAGAAATACAAACGAAATCGGAGAGAGAGAGAGAGAGAGAGAGAGAGAGAGAGAGAGAGAGAGAGAGAGAGAGAGAGAAAGGGTAAACACAAGCAGAGGGAAAAGGTATGTAACGGATAAATAAGAATTGTACACCAGCAAAAATAAATGGGGAAAGAAATACAAACGAAATCGGGAGAGAGAGAGAGAGAGAGAGAGAGAGAGAGAGAGAGAGAGAGAGAGAGAGAGAAAGGGTAAACACAAGCAGAGGGAAAAGGTATGTAACGGATAAATAATAAATTGTACACCAGCAAAAATAAATGGGGAAAGAAATACAAACGAAATAGAGAGACAGAGGGACAGAGAGAGAGAGAGAGAAAGGGGAGAGAGACTCATGTGTAAATTGTCTTATATCTACCCACCCTAATATATCAATACATGGATCCTGCCCACCCTGGCGCCGCTCCAGTACAGGACCTCGTCAATATCGTATTCAACATCGCCTTTTAATTTCCGGTGAGAGTGCAGAGCATAAAAGTGGGCTTGAAATCCTTTCATCTATGAGGAAGTTGGACGTTTAGTTTAAGAAACGAAGTATATGAATTATTATGAGTTATTCACAAAATAATAATAAAATGACGGAATCTTGATCAAACTATTTATAGAAATATTAATATCAAATTGTCATCAATTTTACCGATACACTGATATGGCCGACACCAATACAGAACTTGTTAATTCCATACTGCAATCACCGTTACATTTATGGGTTTGAAGTTCTATTTAAGTCCACTTTATGTAAAGGTATGCTAAACGGGACTGGACCTACAGTTTTAAAGTGGTATCCGAACCATTATGTGATTTCACCAGGTATCGAATCGAAGACATCCCTCATTACAAGGCGACGACGTTACTACTATGCAATCGGGGAGGCCTAAGTTTACTGGCATAATTTTGGTAAGGCGATATTAACGCAATCTTCGAGCCAAGTAATTATTTGACCTGACCAGTGTGCGAATTAACGGGAGGGATGCCGAGGATTACCCCCCACAAAAACTAATTATCCCCTGCAAAGAAAATATATTGTTATCCCTGCCAGGGATGTTTTTAACCCCCTCAAAAGATTAAATTGAAAGCATATAGTATACCACTTCTTAACTACGAGTATGTAACCAACACAAATGAAAAATAATTTGTATCCATTAATGGTTCAGCCATCAAAGATTTCCCTGATGAAAAGAATGCAGCCTATGGAATAAAGGACACCAACCATTCTGCAACTTGATTCGTTGATTGAGTTGGCGTTTTAAGTCCACTTTGGCACATTAAGGCTAATTGGGACTGGACCCACAGTTTAAAGTGGGATCCGAACCACTATGTGCCTCCACCAGGTATCGAACCCGGGACCCCCTTGATTGCAAGGCGACGACGCTGCCATTCTGCAACTGAACAACTGACCGAGCCAAGACACAGCAGGCTGTTTTCCACTTAAGTTTTCATGTATAATAGTGTCCACAATAAACTTACGTTAGATGGACACTAAGTTTGAACTTGGCATAGAAATTTGGTCACGTTTTCGATAATACTAATTCGTTAGCTCTTTTCGTTTATGTTTTATTAGCATGTAAATATCCGAAGTGTTTCTAAATTACGTGTAAATATTATCATAAGACTTAATAAAAACCAATGTACTAAGGTAGTACTTAGAACGGCAAGGCGATTGTTTCGTTTACTGAGTGACAAATTTGTTTACCCAAAACAACTTACCTCCGGAAATGAAATCACAAATACACCGGTTAGTGGGTATCCGCCCCAAGAAGAAAAAAGCTTAATTCGCACAGTGGACCTGACCATTCCAAACATGGCGTACATGTTCATGAACACGTTTCAAAAGTAGCAAGCACCAGCATTTAAGCTAGTTTGTAGAATCGCTATTAATCTTCCGAGCGTAGCATGAAATCGTGACTCGCCTCGCAGCTACCGTGAATGTAAACGAAGGCAGCTGCATAGATGACGCTATTCTCGTGCACAAGGTCAGCCTGCAGTACGCAGGATTATTTTCAAGAAACAGCAAAACCGGACCGAGTAGCGGCGAGGCTAGAAGACAACAGATATAAATATGTGTTATTACGACTTTATCAAATCGTAAATTCCTGGAAAGAATTTTAGCTGAAGAAGATGCTGGGAACTCGATGCTATCTTGACAACGAAAAATGAACATTCCCATAACTACAATATACACCTACCCTTGAAGATGCCGCCGTTCACGTCTAATCTTGTTAGGATGATAGATTTATGTACCACATTCTTCCACACGCACACTAACTATAGTGTGTAAATGTTTTCCAAATGTATTTTCAAATTAAATTCTAACGTTTTTCTTAATAATCGACCACTAATATTCTTACCACACCATTATGGACAATTGAGTTCTATGTCATTACTGCACCGACTCCTTGTTTTGGAGAAAGTAAATGCGTCACGATATTATTTTTATTGCTGGATAAATTCTCTGCGACAGCTGATATCAAAGTGACGTCATACTGGTGTACGTACCAAGATCAACTACTGACGTCATGATGTAAGGATGACTGATTTAATTTATTTTAAGCCATTTTTTACTATTCGTGACTGAAAGGATGAAGGGTGAATGGATAAACTGCATGAGGGGATATTTACTACCACGCATGGACAGGACAGGATGTAAATTAAATATGTGTACTCCAGTAACACATCAAAATGCATATCCTGCTAGTGATGCACTTATGGTACACTGAATGCAGGATACTTTTATTAGCTGTTGTTCTACGCCAAGCACTTAAAATGCATCAGTTGGGAAGGTCAGACACCACCATTTGAAATGAACTAAAATTACACGGTTATCTGTGCCAAATGACTTGATTTTTTTCTATATAAACCAACCAATATATATATATGTGTACGTTTATCTGCCGTCTGTAATTGGAGGTTTTACCTCTGTTCACGGTATTAAATAAATAAATTTCTAATTCTGTGACTGTGCACATACTAGCTGTAGGTTCAGGTACGAGAGAGATAAAAGAGAAAGATAAACATAGCAAGAAGGAAGAAATAAAGGAAGATGGACAGAGAAACAGGGAGAATGGAAGATAGTGATAAACATAACAGGAATAAGAGGGAGAGAGACATAAACGAGGAAAGATATAGAGAGGAGAAAAGATAGAGAAACATGGCAAGAATAAGACAGAGAGAAAGAGAGAGAGGAAGGAAGAAAGGTATGGAGAGGAGGAAAGAGAGAAATACACATAACAGGAAAAAGAGAGGGAGAGAAAGAGAGATATAGATAAACATAGCAGGAATAATAGAGAGAGGGAGAGAGAAGGATAAAGAGAGATAGATACATACAGGGTTTGTCCGGAAAATAGGACTGATTTTTTTTCGCCGCGACTGTACTTCGGAGCGCGCGCGCACTGACTGTATTCGGTAGAGGGGGTTCCTACCTAACCTACAAGCGGCTAGTCAGTTGTCTCCGAGCACCCGGAGAGTCAGGACAGGCTTTTTCGCGCGACGTGTTTCTGTGAGTGGTGCAAGCCGAAAATGCAGCGTTCGTTAGAGCAGAGGTACGCGATTAAATTCTGTGTGAAACTCGGTAAATCTGCGACAGAGACGTTTGATATGATCAAGCAGGCTTACCCAGATGATACTTTAGCAAGAAGTGGTGTGTCACAGGTGACGAGTCATGGATCATTGAGTATGATCCCGAGACAAAGAGGCAATCTTCCGAGTGGCACACGACGGCGTCTCCTCGCCCAAAAAAGGCAAGAATGAGCAAATCCAAAGTGAAAACGATGCTCATTGTCTTTTTTGACATCAAAGGCATCGTCCACCATGAATTTGTTCGTCCTGGACAAACCGTCAACGCCAAGTTTTATGTGGAAGTGCTCAAGAGACTCAAACGAAGGGTCAATCGGGTCCGACAAGACATCGCAGCCGACTGGAAGTTGCACCACGACAACGCCTCGGCTCACACCGCCTTTCTTGTGACCAGCTACCTGACCAAGGCAGGCATCCCAACGCTTCCGCAGCCGGCCTACAGCCCAGATGTGGTCCCCCGGACTTCTTTTTGTTTCCTCGCCTGAAAAGGCCGATGAAAGGCAAGCATTTTGAGACGACAGAGGGGATCCAAGCATCTTGCACGGCGGCTCTAAAGGCTATTCCGGAGAATGCCTTCCGTGACGCCTTCAATGATTGGAAATCGCGCTGGCAGCGCTGTATCGACGCAGAAGGAGACTACTTTGAAAGTTTTTAAAGAATTGTAACGATTGGCTCAATAATTTTTTTAAAATCGACTCAGTCCTATTACTTTCCGGACAAACCCTGTACTCACACACACAGCACGAATAAAAGAGGGAGAGAGAAACAGAGGAATATAGAGAGATGATTGAAAAGATGGAAGATTGAGAAGCATAGGTAGGGAAACAGAGAGAGAATCTTAGCATCCATTATCATCGAAGCACATTCTACAACACTAACGAAGATATCGTGCCACTTTACTGCTTACTACAATACAACCAACGTAGTAGCATACCAGTATGTATCTATTATTTTGAGACACGGTTGAAAATGTTCCCATTTAAACCGAGAACTAGTCATATTTGCAATTCGAGACTGAGAACGTAACAAGTTTAATCTCGGTACCAGCACAGACAAGAACCCATAGCTGTGGTACCATTGTAGAAAATAGCTGCACACTAACCCAACCTCCCATTTTTAAACCCAGTCAGTTGATACTCCAAACGTTGAAATTAGAGATGCTGTATAAGGGGAAATACTCTTCGACTTCATGCGTCGAATCAAACTAAAATTCTGGGCACTTCAGCCACACCTTCCCAATCCAACAATTAGTGAAATTGGATTGCAAAATCCACGGGGACACATATATAAGCTGCCAAGGATGGACGACTAATAAAGGAACATAAAAATATATCTAGAACTGCTACGACGGTATTAATTAAATAAATAAATTTCTAGTTCTGTGAGTGTACACATACTAGCTGTAGGTCAAGGTACCAGAGCCTTATTAGCCTGTATGAATCCAGTTCCAGGTTGTACTACGCTTGAAAGACAGGGTCATGGTGTATGACATACATACAGGGGATGCGAAATTTGGTGATAATTGTTTTTGCCACAGATTGAGCTTTTTTTTTCTTTTGTCTTTTGCTAACATTAAAAATTAGATGTCTAATGTCCCTTCTGAAATTACTGTACCTTCCGAGAGATATTTGACAGTGGTAGCGTCGTCGCCTTGTAATCAAGGGGTCCCGGGTTCTAAACCCGGTGGAGGCACATAGTGGTTCGGATCCCACTTTAAACTGTAGGTCCAGTCCCGATTAGCCTGACTGTGCATAAAGTGGACTTAAAGCACCAAATCAACCAACCAAAATCAACCAAGAGACATTTGAAAATAATTTAACTTATACTTATGAAACTATTTATGCAGATTGTGCTAGAATTGTAATAGCAAAAAATAACGATATGCATAATTACTCATCTAACATCGAGTTCTGTGTTTATTTAATAGACGCATCCAGTTCGTTGGTGTTATTTTAATATCTTGCCGCCTCTGATACAGGGAAATGAGTTGTGAACTCATGATCTTTCTTCGACCGAAGGTTCCGAGTTTGAGTCTGGCATGCCGATGGCATTTCTTGTGGGTGTCCTATCACCAATTTCATGTAATCGATATTTACTTTCATCGTGCGATCGATTGTTTATTGTTTTTTTTTTTTTTGGTTTATTTTACTTCGACTTTCTGCCACTTTTGGCTAATCGCGAAGATGAGGATGAGTGATGATGTGATGAAATTGATGAGGAACAACTAACACCCATGCCCAGTCCGTGATTCGAACCAGGCACCCCTAGTATCGTAACGCGACGTACTAACCACTTCACCACGGAGGTCGGCTCGTGTGATTGAACCCGATTCTCTTGGATTATAAGGCAACAACGTAGCACTTACGCTACCGGAGAGGTCCTGATACATATTGTATTCGTATTTAATTAAATAGGATAAATTGTTAATACATGCTGATTCTGATATCATTTTCATCAATCTAGATAATTTTATTTTATTATGTTATTACAGAATCGATGCCCATCTCCTGCTACGTTCGCTTGGAGGGGGAGGAAGGGTATTTGGAATCTCCGAATTTTCCCAAACCATATCCGGCAGAACACGATTGCTGCTACGACATATTACGTCCGTCAGAAGACTATTGCGGGGTTAAATTGTATGGTGAGTTTTTAAATTGTGCATTCTTAGCAATTAGGCATTCTTCTAATTAGGAAATTTTATCAAAGTGTTAATACGAGGGTAGCTGATTTTTCTTGTTTTTGCAATATGTTTGCTCCTTCTTTACCTGAAAAAGTCACAAAATATTTTTATAATAAAAACCGATAACTTAGATCCAAGTAATCTCCTGAAATGAGTCAGAATAATAGCAATAATTTTCCTTCTTGATACAACAAGAAAATATTGAGAAATCTAAATTTCCGTAAAAGAGGAGAATATATAAGTATTTTCTAATAACGAAATGCGTCTAGCTTTTTTGTTAGGTTAACGAAATTCTTTCCTAAAAAGAATATATTAAAGTTTTCCATCAAAAAGTAGAACAAACCAGTAATTTTCAACTATTTATTTGTATATTCTTTGTCAGAACTACAAAAATTGATAAGAATTTGTTGCTTTCATTTCATATTGTAAATTTTCATTGCTGAACAGTCAGGAAGAAAGAAGTGAACTGTTCACTTTAAAATTAATAAGAAGAAAACGCTTTTTTATTAAAGAAACGAAACAAATAGTATCTTTAAAATAATACAATATTCTTATTCTTAAAATGAGACACCAAAGTACCTGGTTTAAATAAAAGGAAATTATTTTCTTAAAAACAAAGAGAACAAAATCTCATTCTTGTGAGTGAGAAACGAGTTTTTAACCTTTCCCAAATCAGAAAACAATAAAATAAGCCTTCTCCAGTCAATAGAGTGGTTAATTAAGCAAGAGAGATGGGTTGCAAGCTTTGTTTAAACGATGGAATGAATAATTTGAAGGTAAAAATTCAATTCAAATAGTTCTTACAATTGTGATCTATAATTTTTATGCTGAAAAAATATTTTCTAAAATTAATTACCCTTTTCAGTAGATCATGCATTTATAATTCTCTCATTTTGTTTTGTTTTATTTCAGCGGAAGAGTTTCAAGTATTCGAAACTCCAGGTGAAAATTTCTGCAAAGAAGATTGGTTGTCAATGGAGTCATGTGTTCCCGAAGGAGGAAGCAGGTTTTGTGGAAACCTTACAGGAAGTACATGTAAGTATAAATTATGTTCTCTGTTAGTGTGAGGCAAATGCCGGAATAATCTAATGGAAATAAAGATATAACTGCAGTATACGCTTTCACATTCACCTCATGGTATTAATGCCTTTGAATGTACTCAAATATATGTGCTCACATTGAAAGACACACACCACTCATAATACTTAATATACACATGTCATAATAATTAGCACAATGTATTGATAACCGTTTCGTGGTCAAATGATAGTAATGTTAGTAATAATAACTGCAGAGTTGTCATATTGTAATTTTATTAAATTTCTATAAAGGTTTTAGGCACATACGTACCTCGTCCACGCCTTACATTTACTGTAACCTCTCAAGAAGTGGGTTCTTAAATTCTATTTAGAAACTGAACAAACTTCAAATAATAATTATTATTATATGTTTATTATAATGGATATAATAACTAAATCCATTTAAGGCGAAGAGGGACAATTACGCACTGCTATTTAAAAAAGGGATTAGTATGCAAGAGAGTATGAATTTCTCTCAATGTTGCAAGTGGAAACTGTTTTTCAAATTTATTAGTAAGCTAGACACGATGTTTGAAAAATATGATTAATAAGTATTTACAGAATCCCATGTATTCCTTATGGGAAATGAACTTCAACTTCAAGTTACGGCTAATCAAATGGGAGTTTCGACTTTTCCTACTACTATGACATAGTTCAACGTGTCCTTTTTCCGTCCGTGTACTTTTTTACATCATTAGATGTCTCGTATTACCGAGAGAACGAATAAAAGAAAAGCCCCATAAGCGTAATGCATTTCTCCTTGCCTCATACGGCCATCCTGGTAGTGTTGCCAAACCTGATGTGCATAAAAGAGCTACATTTAACCATTAATAGAGCTAAATATGACTTTCAAGGAGGTAGGTTAACGAAGGCTGCATAAAGTGCCTCCTAGGCTAATTTTAGTTGTCAGAGGGGTGGGGGCGCTGCTATTACCGTTAGCTTTAAAGTGACGGCAATTTATTCTTAATTTTCACTGCCTAGATTTGGAGGCGTCACGCATCTTAATAATCCACTGATGCTCATATGAAATCGAAAATAAAGGATTCCCGGATAACAATATTGTCATTTTCACCTTGGCCACGGCACTATATAAAAGTAGCTGTGAAGGTAAGAGGAGGTGGGTGACGCAGACAATATAACAATATCAAGTCACGTGCAAAATGTACACTCATGGCAAAAGTTGGTCCTTGTGAGCCGGAGCCAGTGGTGGCATCATAGTGGGACAGGGGGCGGGTGCGACAGTTCACAGCCAAACGAGTTCACGAAAGAGCCAGATCTGGCTCCAAAAGAACGGAGTTAGCAACAGTGATCGGCAGCTGCCGCAGGAAAGACCTTAGGGAAATTGTCCTTCTCCCCCTGAACTTAAATATATTAAGTATTCCCTAATTACTCTTCTGAGAAATAGTTTTGCAGATACCTGAAAAAGGGTGTTTTGCAAAAATACAGAGCATTCCCTGCAATTCGCTACGAGACTCGGCGGAAAGCTGCCCGGCATCAGTGCTTCTGTTTCCCGGTGAACGGGTCCGCGACAGTCGCTAGAGTCGGCTATTAAAATTACAGTTTTCATATTGTGTAGTAACCTTGACTGCAGAAGGTGTTGAAAATGATGTCCCTCTGCTGCAACACATTCCTGGCATCTCCGAAGGAAATTGGCATTTCCACGTACAAGTTCGTCTACTGTAATTCTCCCGATTTCTCGTACAATACTCTCTTTTAACTCACGGATGGTGTGCGGATCGTCTTTGTATACTTTATTTCCCCATTTTTCTTTCCACTTTTATTCATAACTGACTTGTTACTCTAAACTTTTTTACGAGGTTTAATATATGCGACTGTGGCGGACCCGTTCACCGGGAAAGACAAGCGCTGATACCGGGCAGCTTGCCGCCGAGTCTCGTAGCGAATGCCAGGGAATGCTCTGTAGTAAGTTTCGAATATCCTAAATCGAATAGCCTGTGCAAAATTGCAGTTGAATGTTAATGCATAAAGAAACATTTCTTTCGAAAACGCTTCGTTTGTGAGATATTTCGAATTATCAACTTTAATAGTCTACCAAGTGTGTGCGTGCGTGCGTGTGTGTGTGTGTGTGTGTGTGTGTTCACATATTCGGAACAAGAGCTTCAAAAACCTTATAGTATTATTATTGGGGATATTCTGCTTTTCGACTCTCAAGACAATGAAAAATGCGTTTGTTTTTCCTTTTGCCTACAGATTAAATGTACCAGTAATGTATACGTGTGTGTGTGGATTTTTAACAAAAATTGTGCAAAATGTTACAAGAAGGACACGCCCTAAGAGTAAGGTGCCTAGGGTATGAGCGGGACTTAGGAGCGGAGGTCTATAATGAAAGAAAATCAGATGAATTTAAGATATCTAATAAACCTCTTTGTTTCTCGATCAGAAGCACATGTGTCTATTCTAAATCGTCACAATACGGAAAGATATAGTGGGCAATACACTAAACATAGCGCATGATACTGTCTTGTACCATAAACGTTCGAAACCTCGGAGGGAATTATGAATCACCTTACCCCCCAAATATATATATATATATATATATATATATATTGGTGTGTGTGTGTCACATGTGTGTGTATTTGTAGAAATATAAATATGTTTATTGAAAGTGTTGTGAACAGTACATCCTTTACACAACACTGGAATACATTAAACATAATAAGATAAATTATGTTCAATTAATTACATAGTCGATACCCGGTGGAGGTACATAGTGCTTCGGATCCCACATTAAACTGTAGGTCCAGTCCCGATTAGCCTTACTGTGCATAAAGTGGACTTAAAACCCCAAATCATTCAATTAATTACATAGCGTAATATTTAAACCAGACCAGAAATTAATTTGGCATGAATTAATATTTAATATACTTTAAAACCACACATACAACTACAAGGATAGTTTCAATGGCCTAAACAGTGGTTCTCAAAGTGTGTACCGCGAGATGATCCAATATTTTCACTGAAATGACACTTACTTGTTAGTCAATGATATGATTGTTCCAAATATGTGCTTATTTAGTACTTTTTGCACATAAAATGTTTCTGAATTTGAAATATGTGTTTATTTTTTAACTAAGGCAAGCAACGTAAACACATTAACTGAGCGTTTCAAGTGTTAGATAGGCCTATATTTGAACTTGGGCGCCGCGGAAATATCTTGAAACATGAAGACGCCGTGAAACATATTGAAAAATCTACAATATAAGTTTTAATTAAACATAGTACGAATGTATACAAATATAACATTTTCTTCATTAATCTTTCTCCAGATCAATACTTATTCCAGCCAGGGTCCATGGCGCTGAGGTTCCACTTCCACTCGGGAAAAGCCTCGAAGTCAGCCAATCGGAACCTCGGGTTCAGACTCCGGTACAGGACTCTGAGCAACTGCGGAGGGCTCTTCCAGGAGCCGTCCATATCGCAGATACCGGGGACGGAGGACACGCCCTGCTACACGCGGATATCAGACAAACGGGGCAGCATCAACACGCCTTACTATCCGAAGAACTATCCAGAAAATATAGACTGCGTTTACGAATTCGTCAGGTAAGAACTTGTAGTTTTTGCTTTCATTTATTTATTTATTCAAAGTTTCAGATACAGCACTTTTAAGGCCATTTTACACTGAAAACTCTAACAAATAACAAGAACAAGTCAAGATGGTTTAAGGTAAAAACAAGAAAAGTTAAATATAATCATAAGGCATAAACAAGGAAACAAACAAAGATTTACAGATTCATTTTTAGGGAAGATCGGAAAATGCTTTCAGGGGCAAAAATGTCTATGTTTGTGGGTAGATTATTGTAGAACTGGGGCAGCCTGTGGAATAGAGCGCGCTGTATAAGGGAAAGCCTAGCTGTGGAGGTGTGGAACAATTCAGTGTTTCGGGTCGATCGAGAGGGAACTCTGAAGTTGAATTCTGTAAGAAGAAATTCAGATCTTAATTTCCCATTGATGATTTTATAGAAAAATTTCATATCGGCCATATCGCGTCGGGTCTGCAGTAACTGAATGTTCAAAGTAGTCAGGATATCAGATTTCTGAAGATGCCGCAAAGAAGGAATTCTATGACGAACAATGGCGGTAAAGAAGCTGAGGACGGAATCCATGCTAGAAAGATTTGTATTGGAAGCCATGGCCCAGACTGGAGAGCAGTATTCGAGAATCGGAGTATTGAATGACTTGAAAAACAGGCTAAGAGAAGTTGGAGTATCAATTTCAGTGAATCTGTAGAGGAGGCCTAAGAGGCGCATTGCACTTTTAGTTGTAGCTGCGATGTGTTCCTTAAAGTTCAGTTTTTCATTTATAACACCTAGATCTTTTTGGGTTGCAACTGTAGTAATATAATTGTTTTCAAGAACATAATGAGAATGTATTTTGTTCTTTTTTAAAGAGACTGTGAGGGAGGAACATTTCTGTGGGTTAAGTTGTAGATTCCACTGCTTACACCATGTGGCTAGTTCGGAAATAGCATTCTGGAGAATCACAGCATCTTGCGTGGTTGTATGTTTGAGTTCACTTTATGCTCGGATAAGTTCATTGGGACTGGGCCTACAGTTTAATGTGAAATCCGAACCACTGCGCAATGTGCCTCCATAGGGAATCGAGTCCGGTAATTATTGTTCTATACTGGTTACTTCACTCGTTTTTCTGCTGGTTCGAATACATATTGAAGGACGCACATCCATTTCGAAGCAAGATACCTATCGTCGTATGGAAGTAAAGGGTTGGTGGCTTCTAGGCTACATAGGTTATTTAGAAATCTACGAAGATTGCAAATATAAATGAAATGGGATACAAACAGCCTCTTATTTTAACTATGTTATATTCTATTTCATCTTAGTCTAAAACATTTTCTAATAGTTATCAAAATAATGAAAGATTTAAACTCTGCATCGTTTTATTAAAAGCGCCGTGTTTTGAACTCTTTAAATCCTTTCAAAAGTTTCACGTATTTAATTGTTTGCTAGTCTCGTTTCGCAAAATTTCATTTACAAGCTGTTAAGATACAGATATATCATTAACGTGATGGATATCTCGTGATGATTGATTTGGGTATTTTACTTCGCATTTCTACCACTTTTGGCTAATCGCGAGGATGAGGATGAGGATGAGTGATGATATGATGAAAATTGATGAAGGGACACTCACAAAGAACACCCTTTCCCATACCGGGATTCGAACCCGGCGTCATTTTCTCGTATTCATGGCTGGGCATATATTTCAGCGCCAGAAAAAAAATGTCCATCCCAAAACATTTACATCCCAATACTACATGTTGTTCTCTTTGCAGGCCAAATCCTTTCATCTGTGGAATCAGGATGAGGACAGTCCAGTTCCAGCTGGAATCTTCTCTCCAGACGCCCTTCGGAGGGGCTTGCTCGGATTTCTTCCAAGCTCCAGGATGTGGATTTCTGTGCGGGAAATTTGATTTCGTGTGTAAGTATACAAATAAACTTATCATTGAGCACATGTTCTTGTGAGTCAGACATTCTGGTAAAGAGTGGAACAGTAGGATGTCTGTGATCCAATAGGACCAAAACAATGAGTCGTGATCTAGTTCAAGTACCGGGTGGCCAGAATTAAAGTTACCCTATTCAGAGCCCTCTGTAGTCTGTTTGAGGCATCGTAGAACTCTGAAATTTGGTGAATCCACTATGCAGGCCATGGGGAAGAAGATGTCAATAAAAAAAAACCAAATAGTTCAATTTTCCGCCACCAGGTTGAAACGTGGCTGGCGCTGTACTTCCATGATGGGTTGTACGTACAAATAATCGCATTAAGTGATTTAGCTGAGTTATTAATTAGAAACACATTTGTTAGTGGCTAGAAGAATACAAAATCTGTTCCGTCATATATATATATATGTTTGTGTGTGTTTGTGTGTATGTGTGTGTGTATAGTAATTATTATTAAACAGCTTATTATATTTTATTGTTATATTTATATATTTATTACATATGATAAATATATAGTTATTGAATATATGAATATCCACAGTGACAAAGCCTCATAAGAGATAAGAGGAGGCCCAGAGGCCTCTATTACGAATAATCTTATTACTTATAATTCCACTAAACGACGCTTAATACAAGAAAACTGAAATATTATGTCTTAGTGTAATGTAGGTGAAACACACCTATACAATGTATATATATATTTTTTTTAAGTTTCGATATGTTTCTGTATTTGACGATCATCTTTTTTTAAAATGCTAGTTTTAAAGTACTGGTTATTAATTTATCGTGTTCGAACATTATTTCTCAGGTTAAAATCAAATTAAACGTTCAATTTAATATAATAACAGCACGTGCAGCATGGAATTCCCCATGTATTTAAATGGGAGAAAAGTTACCTGTCTGAAGCTAAAGGGCACAACTATCGTGCTGCCACCTACAATTAGCTTTGCCCGACCAGCCCCATTCCCATAAGGCAAGGAAGGCTACGGACACATTTCACATTCAAATTTTCAATTATGGGATTAATAATGTAAACTTATATTCTGAGTTCTGTCAAATGTTTTTTGTTGTTTTTTTACTTATGCTTAGTTTTAAACCCAGCTTACCCATGCCGTACGAGAAACTTACCTGAGGGGGTGGGGGCTCACAGGCCCACATTTTTTTTACTACTAAAATTCAAGAAACCATTTTGCTATTGAATCACTGCTTTCTTTGTTATTTATGTAGGTGTAGTTATACAGGGTGTTGCAAAATACCTGTTACAACGTTTGGGAGGTGATTCGACAAGTGAAAACAAGAAAAAATGCCATGTGAAAAAAGTCGAAATCGGCACCGTTTTCGAGCGACAGGCATGCGAGAATCGCCGCACAACATCTCAAGAAGGAAGAAATATATCAATGCAAAGAAAGTTGTACCTGACGAATACGATGGTACAGCAATTGAGGCCTAGTGTAAATTGCGCAAGGGGACTCACAAATAAAGTGGTGAATCCCTTACTATTTCTACATAATGGAAGGATCGGAATGTAGCCAGTAAAAAATGACGACGTATGTCCACATGTCCCACTACTGCTGGGACACCGTCCCACACTCCGGAAAGAGGAAAATAGCTGCAAATCTCCTGTTGCACATGGTTCACATTGCGGTACGAAGAAGAAAGGAAACCAATTTGTCGCATGTCCCACTACCGCTGGGACACCATCCCACATGGAAAAAGATACGGGAAAACCAGGAAAAAACGGGAAAACCAGGGAAAAACGGGAAAACCAGGAAAAAACGTTTTCAATCCCCTAATGTTGACACAATACTTTGCAGTACAACAAAAGTTTAACAATGGCTACATTTCGTCAGGCTGTACATACTACAAATAGAGCTCCCCAAAGAAAGTGGGTAATCCTCGAAGAAATGAAGACGGAGAATGGCGAGGAAATGCACACAATGGCATGTAACATTTCCAGGCACAGCACATCTTGAAGGGATTCCCCTCAGAAGCGCAGAACCTCCGCACATGCAGATCGACGGTATGTAGTACAGCGATCTCCAGCATCTTCACTTGCATCTTTAACTAAAGGACACTATGCGGTGCTGATAGGGCTTACAAACACCGGTATACTCAGAGACGTTGTTGAAAATGTCCGCCATTGACTTCAAGACAAAGATGGCATCGGCGAAGCACTGATTGTCTGGTACGAGCAAATACCTCTGGCATGTCACCAATTGTCCCAGCAGCGCCACTAACACGAGCAACGAGGTCCTCAGCACTTTCCACATGGGTTTCATACACGAGCCTTTTCATTTCTCCCCACACAAAGAAATCCAGTTGTGTGAGGTCGGGGGAGCGAAGTGGCCACGGTAAAGGTTCACCCCTGCCAATCCAACGATCGCCGAAAATATCGTTGAGTAAGGCCCTGGCTCCCCGGTCGAAATGTGCGGGGGCGCCGTCGTGTTGAAACCAGATACGTTGTCTACCAACCAGTGGCACGTTTTCCAAAAGTTCAGGTAATACGTCATGTAGAAACACCCGAAAATTCACATCACACAAAGTAGAGGGCGAAATGTACGGGCCTATCAAGTCGTCGCCTACTACGCCACACCACACATTCACTGCGACCCTATGTTGATGATGGCGCACAATGATTGCATGCGGATTGTCTATATCACAGACGTGACTGTTGTGGCTATTGAACATGCCGTCCCTGGTGAACATTGCCTCATCGGCCCACAAAACCATTGTTGGGAAATCTGGAATGGCAAGAGTTTGTTGCACGTAGCATTTGCAGAAATCCATGCGTAGGGGAAAGTCCGTGGGCAGTATGTGGTGTACCTTATGCAATTTGTATGGGTGCAATCCCTCCTCCTGAATAACGCGGAACACATTGCTACGGTGGGTTTGTCGCGTACGAGCAATGACACTTGTGCTGGTGTCAGGACGGTCTCGTATCGCGTCCAACACGTCCTCTTCAAATTGCACAGTGCGCACAGTGCGGGGTCTTCCACAATCCCACCTACGGGGTAGTAGAGATCCAGTTTCACGCAGTCGAGCATCAAGGCTTTGAAAGAGTGCATGTGCTGGTAACCGCCTATTGGGAAAACGTTCGTGATATGAACGCCGTGCTTCACGGCTGTTTCGCTTTGCCTCTCCTTAAAGGAGATGCATATCAGCAAGCTCGTGGATAGAGTTCTCCGCCATTGTCCTGTTCGAGAACTGACCAGCAACGGGGGTCACTTTCCCTCCGAGTGACGGATCACAACTACCGTGATTATCACCCACGTAATGTCACACGGGTGTCCACGCAGTTGTTGGAAACCGAGAAAGAACACTGGAATACGTACCCTACGTACAATTCTCCTTGGCACAATTCAACCACACACATCCGCACAGACTAGACTCCACGCTGCGACACGCACAACAGACAGGAAGAACAACGGTCGACTACACTCTCTACGTAGTATCCACCAACTCTAATACACAACAGGTGACCTACACTCCCAGCGCCTCAATTGGGGCTTTCTGTATCACTAAGCTGAAATCAATCTCAGCGTAATCTGACGGCACAGCGTCATTTTCGGGTGAATTTCCTATTTCCCGACCGAGGGACATGTGGACATGGACGTCCGCAGGATTTTTTCCAGGGAGGGGCAAGGAAGGTTTTTTTCAGGGGGGGCAAACGAAGGCCAATTTTCCCCAAAAATAGTGTTGTTCCCTAAAAAACATTGCTTAAATTTGAATTTATGGTGTTCATGCAATAATTAACACATTATTGTGGTAAAATTTAAATTATATGTGTGAAACACATTTTTTGGTTGACTTTCATTTTCCAGGGGGGGACACGCCCCCCCTTGGCCCCCTTCCGGACGCCCATTCATGTGGACATACGTCGTCATTTCTTACTGGTTACATTCTGATCTCACCATTATGTAGAAAATAGTAGTAAATTTCCTGTATTTTTCATCAGGGGATTCCCCACTTTCTTTGTGAGTCCACTTGCGCAATTTACACTAAGCCTCAATTGCTGTACCATTGTATTCGTCAGGTACGACTTTCTTTGCATTGATATATTTCTTCCTTCTTGAGTTGTTGTGCTTTAAATATGGTGTGCGGCGATTTTCGAATGCCTTTCTCGAAAACTGTGCTGATTT
Source organism: Lepisma saccharinum (assembly GCF_977018435.1). Classification (NCBI taxonomy): domain Eukaryota; kingdom Metazoa; phylum Arthropoda; class Insecta; order Zygentoma; family Lepismatidae; genus Lepisma; species Lepisma saccharinum. Next base: position 28,663,215 of record NC_139236.1, read on the forward strand.
CGACATTTTTTCACATGTTCCTTGTTATTCCTTGTTCTTACTTGTGGAATCACCTCCCAAGCGTTGTAACAGGTATTTTGCAACAACCTATATATATTATTCATAATAATTAGAAGAATTACCAACATTGATAAAAAATAATAACCAATTATTGCATGAGTGTGTCACACACATATTTTATCATTCACTCAACCTAAAATATTAATTTTTCATCAATGCTTTTTTCATATGTACAGTTAAATAATAATTTTAATAATAACAAAATTTTCTAGCATTACCAACCAATTGTACACTGTCACTGGCAGGAGTAGCATGAAGAACACACATCCAAAGAGGGGGTGGGGGTGGGCAAAAACTCCTGCCAAGTGGATTTTACTTCCTATGTACATTACATTTATGTTTTCGTGAACAAAAGTAATACAGAAACAGAGCAAACACCCCAGAGAATATTGTAATTTATTTTCAATTTTTTGTAAAAATGTTCCCAGTTCAAGAAACAAGAAATGGGGCGTCTGACAGTTCTCCCTTTGGTAAGCTAGAAAAATAAACATGCATTTTTCTCACAAGTATGTCGTTACGAGATGTATCAAAATATGTTCGACAATTCACTGTATAACAATTTTGTATAATCGGACCTAGAAAATCAGAAGGGGACTTCTTAACTCTATTAATTCAATATTAAGAAGTTTTGTACGTATCTACTATAAAAATGTTTACAAAGACAGAAATGATTGTGTTTATTTGTAGCAAGCCGTAAAACATATTTAAAATTTCAGTTGGTTTATTTCATAATTGTATGTCTATTTACATATAATCTTCGCGACAATTGAAAAAGCTCTCAACATTACATCAAATCTTCCCGAACCCTTGGGGATTTGAGTACCACAGGTTAAGAACCTCTGTTTTATAGTATTCAATCTTCACAAAATATGGCAGAACTTAACAATCACTTATTACAAAACTATTACTGTGTGGCCGCGGTGGCTCAGTCGGAGTCGACCTCCATGGAGGAGTGGTTAGCACAGCGCGCTGCAAAGCCAGGGGTTCCGGGTTCGAGTCCCGGGTAAGGCATGGGTATTTGTGTTTGTCCAAACGTGAAAAACTGAGAATACTGTAAAAATTGAAAAGTGTAAAAGTTGAAAAAGTGTGAATGACGGGGGATACCACCGCGTAGGGGTATTCCTTTTAATAATAATAATAATAAAAAAAGTCGGTAACGCGTCTGACTACCATGCTAAAGGTCCCGGGTTCGATCCCCGGCCGGTTCAAATCCGGGAACTTTTCTAACGATGGAAGCGGCCCCGGCGCCCACCCAGCGTCGAATAACATGGGTACCTGGGGGAAACCCTGGGGGGTAAAGGCGGTCAGGGGCGTGATGCTGATCACATCACCCCCACTCACGACAGGATCAAGAAAGTGTGGGGCGTTACCCCCACACCCCCTATACGCCTTCATGGCGTAGTACTATGCACAGGGGAGCACTTTACCTTTATTTATTATTCTACGACAAAACATAACCTTCCATAAAACTTTAATCCAATCAGAGAAAGCAAGTAACGAAATGGAAAGTAAGTCTCAAAATATTATAATTTACGCAAAAGAAGACGTTAAATGAAGCAATATCGCTGGTAGGAATTATAAAATAAGACTTAAAGAGAAATGAACACATAGTACGTTAATTGTGTGATCAAGAAAAAGACATATACCCAGTTAAAAAGTATATAATTTTGAAAATAAATATTTCAATAAAGTTTAACTTGCGTTAATGCTCAGTTAGGCAAATCGGTACACGAACAGCTTTGAAATATGCCTCCAAAGGAATTGGAATCAATTACCCCATGATTACGAAGTGATGATTACTACGCCATTGGAAGACAAATAACATTTCAATAAAATCTGCCATTCCAGTGGCGTAGTGGTAACGTCTTCGCCTTGAAATCTAAAGATCTGGGCTTCGATACCCAGTAGAGGTCCAGAGTGGTTCGAATTCCACTTTAAACTGTAGGTCCAGTCCCGATTACCATATCTGTGCTTAAAGGGAACATAAAACAACTACTCAACAAGATTTCAATGAAGTTATCAGTTGTGAGAAATTTATATCAACAAATTAGAAATATTCAGTTCAACCAATTACTCAATAATCTGAATATTTGTATAATACAAAAATGAATATTTGTCAACATTCAATTCATTAAAAAATAATAAAACTCATAAATATAAACTTTTATTTATCGATATAAATAAACATTTGAAAAAAAGAATCACACCATGATGAAATTTCAGGGAGTATATTGCTGCAAAAAAAAAGCTATACATTTAGAACAAATTTATTCGTGGAAAACTATGTCCACTTTCAATCTAATGCAAGTACCTCGTGGAACAAATTCTTCTAAAAAAAAAAAAAAAACATTTATAAGTAATTAAAATATATTCATTTGTATGGTGTTGAAGAAAAACGTATGCACCGTTGTTGAAGGCTCCATCTTCATCATCGACAGAAAAAGCCATATACCCAGTTGTCGAGGGCGTCTTCTTGATTCGTCGCCAGAAAAATACATATACCCAGTTGACGAGGGCGTCTTGTTTATTCTTCGTCAGAAAAAGACATATACCCAGTTGACGAGGGCGTTTTCTTGATTCTTCGCCAGAAAAATACATATACCCAGTTGTAGGGGGCGTCTTCTTGATTCTTCGCCAGAAAAAGACAAATACCAAGTTGTAGGAGGCGTCTTCTTGATTCTTCGCCAGAAAAAGACATATACCAAATTGTAGGGGCCGTCTACTAGATTCTTCGCCAGAAAAAGACATATACCCAGTTGACGAGGGCGTCTTCTTGATCATCGCCAGAAAAATACATATACCCAGTTGTCGAGGGCGTCCTATTGATTCGTCGCCAGAAAAAGACATAGCCTACACCCAGTAGACGAGGGCGTCTTCTTGATTTTTCGCCAGAAAAAGAGATATACCCAGTTGACGTGGGCGTCCTCTTGATTCGTCGCCAGAAAAAGACATATACCCAGTTGACGAGGGCGTCTTCTTGATTCTTCGTCAGAAAAAGACATATACCCAGTTGACGAGGGCGTTTTCTTGATTCTTCGCCAGAAAAAATACATATACCCAGTTGTAGGGGGCGTCTTCTTGATTCTTCGCCAGAAAAAGACATATACCAAATTGTAGGGGCCGTCTACTAGATTCTTCGCCAGAAAAAGACATATACCCAGTTGACGAGGGCGTCTTCTTGATCATCGCCAGAAAAATACATATACCCAGTTGTCGAGGGCGTCCTATTGATTCGTCGCCAGAAAAAGACATAGCCTACACCCAGTAGACGAGGGCGTCTTCTTGATTTTTCGCCAGAAAAAGAGATATACCCAGTTGAAGTGGGCGTCCTCTTGATTCGTCGCCAGAAAAAGACATATACCCAGTTGACGAGGGCGTCTTCTTGATTCTTCGTCAGAAAAAGACATATACCCAGTTGACGAGGGCGTTTTCTTGATTCTTTGCCAGAAAAAATACATATACCCAGTTGTAGGGGGCGTCTTCTTGATTCTTCGCCAGAAAAAGACATATACCAAGTTGTAGGGGCCGTCTACTTGATTCTTCGTCAGAAAAAGACATATACCCAGTTGACGAGGGCGTCTTCTTGATTCTTCGCCAGAAAAATACATATACCCAGTTGTAGGGGGCGTCTTCTTGATTCTTCGCCAGAAAAAGACATATACCAAGTTGTAGGGGCCGTCTACTTGATTCTTCGTCAGAAAACGACATATACCCAGTTGACGAGGGCGTTTTCTTGATTCTTCGCCAGAAAAATACATATACCCAGTTGTAGGGGGCGTCTTCTTGATTCTTCGCCAGAAAAAGACATATACCAAGTTGTAGGGGCCGTCTACTTGATTCTTCGTCAGAAAAAGACATATACCCAGTTGACGAGGGCGTTTTCTTGATTCTTCGCCAGAAAAAGACATATACCCAGTTGTAGGGGGCGTCTTCTTGATTCTTCGCCAGAAAAAGACATATACCAAGTTGTAGGGGCCGTCTACTTGATTCTTCGTCAGAAAAAGACATATACCCAGTTGACGAGGGCGTTTTCTTGATTCTTCGCCAGAAAAAGACATATACCCAGTTGTAGGGGGCGTCTTCTTGATTCTTCGCCAGAAAAAGACATATACCAAATTGTAGGGGCCGTCTACTAGATTCTTCGCCAGAAAAAGACATATACCCAGTTGACGAGGGCGTCTTCTTGATCATCGCCAGAAAAATACATATACCCAGTTGTCGAGGGCGTCCTATTGATTCGTCGCCAGAAAAAGACATATACCCAGTTGTCGGGGGCGTCTTCTTGATTTTTCGCCAGAAAAACACATATACCCAGTTGTCGGGGGCGTCTTCTTGATTCATCGCAAGAAAAAGACATATACCCAGTTGTCGAGGGCGTTTTCTTGATTCTTCGCAAGAAAAAACATATACCCAGTTGTCGAGGGCGTTTTCTTGATTCTTCGCAAGAAAAAGACATATACCCAGTTGTCGACGGCGTTTTCTTGATCTTCGCCAGAAAAAGACATATACCCAGTTGTCGTGGGCGTCTTCTTGGTCTTCGCCAGAATAAGACATATACCCTGTTGTCGAGGGCGTTTTCTTGATCTTCGCCAGAAAAGACATATACCCAGTTGTCGAGGGCGTTTTCTTGATCTTCGCCAGAAAAAGACATATACCCAGTTGTCCAGGGCGTTTTCTTGATCTTCGCCAGAAAAAGACATATACCCAGTTGACGAGGGCGTCTTCTTGATTCTTCGCCAGAGAAAGCTATATATACCCCGTTAATGGGGGTAATGAATGTCAACCTGAAAGCATATACATATTTCTCACTAAATTTGTTGCAATTACAGTAATTTATGTTAATTATTATACGGACGTTGCATGAAAACTTCAAATAGAAAGAGTGTTTTTTTGAAGGGACAATACTCTTGTGGGGAGAAATATACCTCGTTGCCCCCTGGACGGAAAAAATGCCTTGCTTGCCCCTCGCTGGAAAAAATTCTGTGGACGTCGATGTGACAATCTTTTTACTACCTTTTTCTAAATTGTTCAATAAGGTAAGTGAGCCATAGGTAGCCCCTGTTCCGAAGGTGGCCTACATTACGAAAATCATATTAGTATTTAACACATTTAACAAATGACACTACATTTATATACCCAGTCCAACTCATGTTCACCATGCAGAAAACGAACAGTCGGGGGCTGCCATAAGCCATTTTATTTAACTTATTGTAGACCATCTGTCGTCGTAGGGACTGTGCAGACCACAGGAACGGCGCGATGGCGAGGTGGGCAAGCGCCCACCCAAAAATTGCCCTGCCTTGACTCCGAGACGAATATTGTCAATACGAGAAAGGCATCATCCTGTACGAAGTTTCGCTGCCTTTGGATTTACATTAGTTTACCGTATGAGATAGCAAAAATCGTAGCAAAATATGGTGAGGGATAATACCTAATATTTGTAATAAATCATCCCATATTTAAGACTTGAATCATAAGACTTATGATCGAATTAACACTTCTCTGACTACAATATGTATTTCAATATCTATCTACAGCCAAAGTGCACTTTTCCCGAGGTGGGAGGAGTACAAAATCATACAGGAAGATTATGTAGAAAAAACAAACAAATAAATAAAAACATCTTCACATTACTTCCACATAGTATGCAAACGAACTTCGATTCATAACTAGGCTTCTTTCACCAGCGTTTTGTGTAATGGGCGACTTTTTTCGCTCGTGTGGCAATTGTCAGTCACTGAAACTGTTTCTAAGAGTTTCAAAGGGCGGTAAACAAGAGAGACTCCATTTGTATGAAGGTAAGGTGTGAACAGGAGAAGAATCGCCACATAGCTACAATGATCAAATTTCATTTTTTTTCCTAACTTACTTAAACGTGTTTGTTTTCTCAATCTCTATTGAAGCACATCGAGCATCTCATTTTCCTGCATCAGTCAGGTCACGATTTCAACAAGTGATGACATTGATTTTTCAATGTTCATCTTGCACATATTCCTTTATTTTTACAATTTTTAAGTTTATTTTGTGTAAAAATTCAGGTTTCTATGCGAGGAAAGTTTAATGCAGAATGAACAAAAGTACTTTGAAAGATTAATTAAATTCAAAGATTCATACAGGTGACTACACTCCTATGAGCCAAGTAAAAGGATCATTCATTAAGCCTGAACGAAGAAGAAGCAGCGCTCTTTTCAGTTAAAAAACTCATTATTAAAGTTGAATATTCAAAGTAATTCATTTGAATTATGGACAAAAACTAAAATGTATTTCTTCACTATTGTCGGGGTTATCATACTTTCTGTCATTATCCTTGAATGGTTAACAACATTGTATCGCAAGGAAAAAACAAGTTATTTCGTTTTGGAAAGAACGTCAGTAGTAGTAAATAAAGGCGGGCAGTTGGAACTTGAGCAACTGTAAATGTCGAATTTCGGTATAACTTGCTTTCCGAATCTAAAACGCTGAAATTACATTTCAAATAGTTTTGCTGTAGGTTGCTCCATTCCATGAAGCATTAGGCCTTGTTCCTCTCCAAGGGACGGTGCTAGTTTCACATATACAAATACTTCTTGCAGCCTTCGGTGCCTCTTGCATTTGTAAAGAATTTGTACCACATTTTTCATAATTGTCGCATGAATTAAGCAATATAATCTAATTCTAATCTACACCTACGGGCGCTATTCACCGGATGTTTACATTTCTGTGCTTCCTTGGCGCGGGCGGGGACTGCACTTCCGGTTTTGAAAAGAATAACATTGAATTCGATGGTGTAAAGGCAGTGTCTTCGGAAAAGACGACAATATTTGTATGGCTTTTGGTTTCAACGCGAGATAGGGAACAAACAATTGTTTTCAGGTATCTATGCATCGTTTTCAAACAGACCCGATACGGAAAAATCAGTGGATTTAGGTAGTAAAGCGAAAATTCCCTCTGAAAATTGGCATCGTTCATTTCAAGTTGCAAAAAAGCAGAAAGTTTGTTGTTCACTTGGTTTGTATTCGAACTGAGTAATAAATGTAAAATATGCATTAGATCGAAAAAAATGAGTGAAAATACAGGAACCAGGATATATTTTCATATTCTACCATTTAATCCAAAGAATAAATGGTTCCACAGTTTTCAGAATTTGAAAAATTATAATTTTAGATGAGTTCACACAATGTAAACTTTGTGAGTATTTTCTTTCTAACTTCTAAAGTCATTTCTTGAACGACACTTGCAAACGTTAATAACAAAATACAATAACTGTGCATTTCCGTATAGTATGGAAAATAATTGTGCTGGATATATTCACTTAGCTTGTGGATCGAATAGCTAGGTAATAATTGATTGATTGATTGATTTAGTTTATTTTACTTCGCGTTTTGTGCCTCTTGGCTAATTTGCAAAGATGTGGATGATTGATGAAATTGATGAATGGACATTCACAAACAACCAAGCCCGAGCGGGATTCGAACCCGGGACCTTTGGCGTCGCAGAGCTAGATAATAATAATAAAACAACAACAACAGTAATAATAAATTTGGATTAAAATTTACTTAATTAAATTATATTATTAGTGTATAATAATTTTAACAGTAGCAATTATTATAATTTATTTTACTGTTGTAATCGAAGTATTTCAATGTTTATAATTAATGTAATATTCATTTCAACCTGGAGAAGACTTTTGAAAAACGAAACTGTTGGTGGAAGATCAACATTGCCTTGGAAAATAGTGTTGTCCCTTATATCTGCATCCAAAAGATCCGGGAACTTCCCAATTTTTTGAGGATTTTTTGTTTCTCTTTATCACTTAAAAATTTTTAAGTGATCCAAATTGTATCCGATCTTTTATAACAAAATAAACTCGAAGACAATCTGTATTCCACTTGTTTACATTGGGAACTTGGCCAAATCGGAAGTTCCATCCACGCCATCGACAATCGAATTGTCAGATTGATCTCTTTTTATTGAAGATTAGGCACACACAATTTCTACGATCTTTTTTTTGTTTACTCAGCAACATCCCCCATACTCTGTCCCGGCTGTATCTGTAAACAAGTCTCTGCGCAAGTAGTGACGCGAGACGGCTCCATCAATGAACATGTGAGAGGGAATGGGATTGCGTGAAGGGGGAAGCGACTGCAGTTATCAGTATCTGTGTACTGCTTCGCTCTGCCCACTCGATTTCCCCCTTCTTTTCCGCTATGCGTGGCCTTGCTCCAGAGATAGCCGGGACAGAGTATAAATGTCAACATTTCTTCCACGTTCCACTCTGGACTGTATTTTGCAGACTAACGAGTCTCTGGCGTCTGTACTCACATCCAGTATAATCCTCTGTGGACCATATCTTGTGATCTGCCCATGTGTGTTTGTGACTTTCCTTTTTTCTATTTCATCTTATCACAATTCATCTTTTTCTTCGCGATTAGCCAAAAGTAGAAGAAAACGAAAGGCAAATTAAACAAATCAATTAATCTAATCTGCTTCGTTGGAGTATTCGCGATTAAAATTACGATCTGAGCCCTAGTGGCGCTTCCAATATGGCCGCTCTATGTAGGATAAATCTTTGTTTACATTCAGTAGTAGTACGACTACGAAATAGCAGCGTGTTGTCATGGCTGGTATGGTAGAAAACGTTTAAATTACGAAATATTTTTAAATATTGCGAATGCGATTTGAATTCCAGGAACTCTAACGAAGGTGAAGCTGTGCTGAGAACGAAGCATTTAATTATGATAGGCAAAAATAACACGGAAAACGTAGACGAAACTAATGTATACACACTGGTTCTTCAAAGCAGTGCTGGATCATCTGCACCCCAGGTTGTAACTGGGCTTCTCGAAATTATTTGAAAATAAAGAAATTGCCCTATACTTGAAAAGCTGACAGGAGAAAAATTGCGAACATATCGTTGCAGTTCTTTCTCGAAAGAGAAAGGCTGGTTTAATAATTATATTCATGATTTCATGACCAGGCTATCCTCACTGAAAAAGGACATCGTACTGAATGGAACAGCTACATTATCATGTTCATTTTCTTTTTCTGGTTACATTTGACATTCATTCATTCTCAAAATATTTTCATCTTCTTTCTTAATCGACTTCCACCTGTTCCAAATTTCACACATACATAATACACATGGATGCATTGGGTAAGACGCTTCATGACTTTTCGACAGAAAAAAAATACTTATAAAGTATAATTTAAAACTTTACTTTCGTGGTAATATATATGTACCAGACTCGTGCATTCTTCGTAACTTCCTTACCGAATTACAGTGTTGTCCCCCATGCGAATCTTCTGTCAATCAATTACGTTTTCCCTGATTTATTTACAAATTTCATTTTCTTGATTCCACGTGCTGGAAACACATGAAAACTTTTCATTTGTTCTGATCCATAAAACGATTTAGAGCCAAAAAAAAAAAAAAAAAAAACTGAACAGTAGATCCTACTCTTTCGCATATTCCCCATTCTTTAAACGACTTCAACACAACGTACGCTACATAGAGTAGTTTCTGAAAATCCCACCAGATGGCATATCGTTTAATTTTAATCGCGAATAGTTTATGTTATATTGATTCTTAATTGAAAGGGATAAGACAAAATATCCACTTACAGAGTGAAGTACACAGTGAGCAGGTGAAAGACGTGGACAGGGAGACCCAATGAAGGAAAGGGACACATGAATGAGAGAAATAAGGAAGGTTATATTACGATTCACAGAGGAAAGTTAGGAATGATAGCCAAGCATCTTTACAACAGGTGACGACATGGAGTCACATCCTACTCTTTCCTAGATTGGAGTGGATTGAGGGAAATTTAACAGAAGATTTGGCGAACCGATTACCCGTGCGCAAGCATGTGTGTGTGTGTGAAAGCGAGAGGGAAAGGGGGAGAGTCCATAAAGTCCTGCAAAAAACTAAAACTCTATAACTTGAAAACTATTAAGTTTATTAACAAAATATTTTGTGTGTACTTACAGCAAGGTTCAAAGTTTATTTCCTGCTTGTTAGTTCATCGCCAAACCTCCAATTGTGCACCATCCACGTCCAAACACTGTTGCAGTCTTTTTGTGAAACCGAGAATTGCGTGCTGACGGTGCTCTCCTGCGATATTCAGTATCACATCTCTTATTTTTTTCTTTTAGGTCATCCAGATTAGCTGGTTTCTATGAATACACCTCGGTCTTTACATGTCCCCACAGCCAGTAATCGCAAGGTGTCAAGTCTGGTGATCTTGCAGGCCAAGGTGTGGGTTCTCTTCGGCCAATCCATCTCTCCTGATTCACAAAATTCCATTATCATGTCACAGTCTTCGTCTATCAGCTCGTGTACACATTTTAACTTGTAGAGCCGCGCCTTCACCTTCTTGCGTTGGATCTTGTGTAACGTTGACTTCGGTATTCCCAGTTCCAAGGATCTTCGTTTAAGCGATTTCATTGGACTCCAGCCTACGCTGTCCTGCACTGTCTGCATCACATCGTCACTCGTTCCTGGCGTTCCACACACTTCCCGTTGCCTTGAACTTTTCATACCATCTCTTGATACTTGTGTCTGCTGGGGGTGGTTTCCCATACGTTGTTTGGAACGTTCTCCGCACTGAAACGCAATATTTTAACTCTGCAAACCACAGAACACACTGTGCCTTTTCCTGGATGGACGCCATCTTAAGTGACATGATCACGTGATTACCAGTGCAAGCGTCACTGAGCAGTGTGGCCAGAACAAAACTTTAAACTTCCACCCTTCTCACCGAAAAAATGTGTATTGTTAAATGCAACAGCTAAAAAGTTATAGAGTTTTAGCTTTTTGCAGGACTTTATGGACTCCCTGTACAAGCAGAAGAGATGGTAGAAAAATATAAATATGACACACAACAGCAAAGAGAAAAGGCGAATGAAATACAATGGAATGTAGGAGAGGGCGAGAGTGAAACTTCAACTTTGTATCTGCCCACCCTAATTTATCAATATTTGGCTCCTGCCCACTGGCGCCTCCCCTGGCAAATCAGTCCTCCACAGAGGTCGACAGTTCGTCGTTACTGCCTATAATGCATGTCAACAATCAAAAGTTGGACACCAACAATTTTCTCTAATAAGATATAGAAACGTGAATACACATGAATAAATATGTTTTCTTGAGCACAAGCATCATTTTCTAAGCCATGGGTTACCTTGGGAACAGATTTAACGGTTTTGTATTTTTTTTAAAACGTTATAAGCAATGCTACAAAATATCAATTTCGTACACGTTATTAATTCGTTATAGGAGTTATTTCTTTCAATTTCATAAATTTATCTCTCATTAGAGATTCGTAAATTGCCCTAGGAGCTTAACTAGGGCCAGCTTTGCTTCAGCTACCTTAGTGCATTTAATTATAATAATCTCTTTATCATGAGTTTTGAGGAAATTAACCCAATCTGATTCCTTGCCAATATCGTTATACCTCCATCCCAAAATTGAGCAGCATCGTTTACATATCACGTGTCCTTGGATTGTCATGTGATGGATGCAGTTTAAATAAATGGCAACATTTCTAAGTTAGAATGGGTGAGAGAAGAAATTTATAGCAAAAATATTCAGGGCATGTCCAGCTTGTTTGTTTCTTGTAGTCAGCTTATTTGTAAAATTACATAAGAATTTAAAATAAATATTTAGTTGAGGCAAATAACAACATATTTATTTTACATGAAATCTATAATTGAATTCACGATTTATTAATAGTAATCTATTTGAATCCCAGAATCGCGCAGAAACAGAGAGATGACTGGAAAAATTAGTGGTCCAGATTACCTGATTATAATCAGGGGTAGAGAAATAATTCAAGCTACCCCTTTTCCCAACGAGCCAGCATTTTATGTACAGGAATATGAGCATGTATATTTGCAAATGCTGGCTATGAAAGCGATGAATCCAATCAAGATAAAGCTACACATTTTGAAATGTGATCTTAGAACATTTAATTTATGAATTCATACAAGACTGGATTAATAGTAATTGATTCTTGCGCCGGAGTGGCTTTCTAAACAAGGCTCTACCGGTAACAGCATGAAATAACTATGCATTCCAATACATAGCCAGCCGACTCTACATAACACTTGAGATTATTAAAAATTCGACTAGCAACATTGCAAAAAAAAATATCCATGTTTATTGTTCTGATTTAATGATACCTACACATGATACAGACAACACAATTTTTTAAAAAAAAAACAACAACATACTGTTATTTTTTTAAAAAAAAATAATGGAAATTTTCAAAAGTGAGCTCGAAATTTAAAAAAGAGAACTTGGAACTTAATTTGAAAATTCAGACGCCAGTTGCAAATTTTCAGGCTCCATGGCGACTGGGTTCCCTGTACTTTTCTACCCCTGATTAAAATAACTAACGCACACTCACACAAACAGAACGCGTGGCTAGAGAGACAACCCTGGCACCGCGTGCTTCAGTAACCGTAATGTCAAGCTTACAGTCAACGGCAAAGATAATGTTAGGTAAATTGTCCACAACTATCTTCATTACTTTTTAATTCTACATCTTGTGTTGTTTTAAGGAATTAAACTATGTTGGTTTGAAGCAGACATTGTTCTCTGCTTATTGACATATTTATTTAACTTCATTGTCTTCACATTGTGTAATTCAGACCGAATGAATATCGTGGTGCACAATTTGCCTACTGTTTCTTTCGCCGTTGGATGCACAAACGGTTATTTTTGAAGATAATATGGGGCATGCTTTGTTAGATTGATTTGCTTTATTTTACTTAGCTTTTCTGTAACTTTTCGCGAAGATGATGATGAGTGATAATATGAAATTGAGGAAGGGACAGTCATAAAGAACGCACTTGTCCAGGGCGGGATTCGAACCCTGCATGCTTTATTTATATATTATGATGCTAGGATGGCGTGCGACGCTTTTACAATTCGAAAACAAAATAAAACATATTCTGTCCACGAGTTTTTTAAGTACTATTGTTAACCTTAGTAGGAATCAAATGTTTAATAACTGTAGTGCAACCTCAACGTGAAATATGGTATAACCAGTTAGTGTCAAGGGATGTAAGGAGCAACTTCTCATGGTACTCAACCACCTCAGATTCACGCTGTACAACACACTCAACTGCATTGTTGAAGACTAACAAGGATCTGGACCCACAGCCAGTATAATCCTCTGCTGAGCTTGTGTCCTGCCCATGTGTCTTTATGCGATTGGTTATTTATTTATTTATTGTGTTTGCGATTGTCCTTTATTAATTTCGTTTTACCATCACTAATCTTCTTGATTAGCTGAAAGTGGTAGAAAGTCGAAGTAAAATAAACCAAAATCAAGCTAATATCAACAATTAACGTTTGTCACATGTTGATTTGGTTTATATCGTCGTATTTCTGTCATTAGTCAAATGAGATGTGATATTCTTGTATTGAAACTTTAAGGCTTCAAACTACAGTTTACAAACGAAGATGCATAATTATAATACAATGTTAATAACGCGTGTGTTACATTCTAGGCTATATTCACGCAAGAAGACAACGTTGCAACAGTGACGTGCCCAAGAAGGGGGGGGGTGAGAATCATAACCCCTCTTTGGCCCAGAATTAAGAAAAAAGGCGGAAAAGATGACAAAAAGAGGTTGACTACTAAAAAAAACCACGTAGACCCTCTTTTCGAAAATCCTGGGCACGCCACTGGTTGGCAATAAGTGCAAAGACGTGACTCACCTTCACTTTTCCTTGTCTTCAGATACCAGAGTTAATAGCAATCATCGTCCCAAAGTTGATCATCGAAAACACTAAATAAATGCTCTAATAGGCAAGTTCAAATCATAACTATAGAAAACATAAGAATGATGAACAAATTGTTACAACAGAATTATTATATTGTTTGCACGAGCATTGTTGTGTAAGGTTTTCTGAGATAAAGGGTTGGCGATTTTATTTAAAGTTTTTTTAAAATTTTTATGTGTATAATACGATAATGGACTAAAAATACCGTCAATTATAGGCGGAGTTTTGTCAGCTGACTTGAGAGGTGGGGCTAATATTATTCATGCTTATATCCATTACGAAAATCATCACGGGCACTCTCCTTGGGGAATAGGTGATCCCACGTCATCACATCCTGAAGAAATGGAATGTGTGCTGATGTCGATTTGATTTGATGAAAATATCCTGTATACGGGCCTTAATAGCACCATATACAGAATAAAGATAAAACACGAATGCAATACTACAAGTATGAAATCTTATTGATCATTATTAATAGAAAGCAAGAATTAAATAAAATCTAACACTTAGTAAAAACATTGGAACTATTTTGCAGGTGTATCCAGTGTCAGAGTAGTGCAAGGAAATTACGTTCAATCAGCTAGACGGAAAGCGGTGTTCAAGTTCAGAAGATTCAACAAATGCCTGTCTGCTGCTTTAAACGGTCATTTGATTAGTTAGCACACACCACGTGACCATACACCACACATACACCGGTCCGGAAGGTAGTGCAGACACCAAATACACTACTTCACTCCAAATTAATGAACGAGACGACTCGGTGTTGCACGTGGAGCCAACTAGACGCTTCGGTGCAAAGAGAGTCAAAAAGTGCGGCGAACTAGATGGGGCTTTTACAATATATATGTATATATATGTGTGTGTGTGTGTGTGTGTGTGTGTGTGTGTGTGTGTGTGTGTGTGTGTGTGTGTGTGTGTGTGTGTGTGTGTGTGTGTGTGTGTGTGGGGTGGGGGGTGGTTTTTTTTAATGTTAAATGAACACGTTTTCCGATCTGACCCTTCCCTAGACAAATCCTGGGGACATGCCTGACTCTGATACATTATTCTACAGAATATATCTTTGAAGTGATTTAAATCAGTGTTAAAAAAAATCACCTGATTTAAATCAACCCACCTTGCCACTCAGCTAGCTTGTTAAATGGTTAAGTATGTTGCAGAAGAGTATGTCGTTCAGCTTTCCAAAATGAAGGATTGTTTTTCACACAATGAAAACGTTATTGCATATGTATTGTCGCTACACGTCATTGCAACAAGCCACAGATATGCATGAAAACGAATGAGAGGTTTTAATTGGTATCATTAGAATATGCTCAAAATAGGTTTTTTACTGTATTTAACATTATCTTTTCCATTTCAGGGACAGCAAGATATCAACCAGGAGCAGTCAGCCTGAAATTCCACTTCCATTCAGACGAGCGTGAAAGCTATCCAGGATTCTTAATCACATTTGAACAAGTGTACCATTGCTAGCAGTACCTTCCTACTGCCCTTCTCCTTGTCGTTCGAATCCAGTGGTGGATCCAGAAGGTACAGATGGGAGGGGCGAATCTCAGCCGGGTACCTCATCTCACCGAGAATCAATTCCAACCTACAATTGCACTATATTATGTAAACAATATCTCGTGTTCCATTGTTTTGCAAAAGTAGGGATCCAGAATGGAATAGATTGTTATTATTGCATTTCGTCGTATCGTAATTCTCCCCTTTGCACGATTAACTGAACGATGATGTCTAAGGAGTAAAGTGATTAAGCAAAGATAAAAAAAACTCAAGGGATGTTGGTTCGATCCCTTTTGAGGCATAATGCACAGTTGTTTAAACTGTAGATCCAGTTCCGATTGGCTTATCATGAGTATATAAAGTGGACTTATATAAAACTTTAAAAATGTTATTGAACCGTTTAAATTTGGTGATAAAAGAACATTTGAATCTTCAAAATACTAGGCATAATAATATGTCCTGAAACTTGCCAGTTGGGAGGGGCAATCACCCCTATCGCCCTTCCCGTGGATCCGCGCCTGGTCTCAATGTAGTTCATGCATTTGGACTTTTACCTCGACTTTACCTAGTACGATATTTGCGTTAACTTAAAAAAAGCTGACATATCTACATACTAAGATCTCTACCAATCTGGTTTATTGAAGGATATTATCAAGGTTGTACTTGAAAGATTTCCAGTTGGGAGAATTCCCACCTTCTTTGGAAGCTTCGAAATATTATATCATGTTCCCTAATTGCTAAAAATTTGCAACCAGGGAAGGAGCAGGGAATTTTGAGTGAGATCTACTAACCAGAAAATAAACTCCCCATCTCACCACCTTTCCAAACATCACCTTTGGTATAGGGCTTGAGAAAGCCTAGCAACTTAGGTTAGTGTTGCAAGACTTGTCCGTCATATTGAAATCTGATGATTTTCACATAATGGCCGTTATGTCAATTTGATTACGTCCCCGTTTGCCTCATTTCGCCGATCTCATGGTCGAATTAAGGGAGGTGTGTCCTGAGGAGCGGGCTTGGGGACATACTCCTAATCTTTTTTCCCAACGATCATGCAAAATAAGAACGTCAAATGCAGGAAAAGATGGAAAATGTAGAACATATTACTTCTTCATGTTAATAAATACCCTTACGGAATGTCTGATCACTCCACTTGGGTAGATGAAGGGGGTGAACTGCCCCGAGCTTCCATATCAGAGAGCTACGTGGTTTCAAAATCATACTAGCTTCACTGCAAACTGGACTGTTTCACTACAAATCCAAAGTGGATAGAGATACGACTACATCTTAGTTTATATTTAAATTATTCCTTTAATAGTTATTTCAGAGTTTAGCTCGGAAATATAATCATTTACTTCTCTGCACATTAGATTAGTGACAATGAGTCCATACCAGCATGAAATGTTAATTAGGCATTATCCATTGTTTATCCACGTACAATGCTTCCTACACTTTACTTATTCTGAGACTTCGTTTCGAAGCGTAGTGTTGGAAAAGGTAGCAATAGAGAGAAGTATACAGTGGATAATGTCCAGCAACGTCCATGCTAGTATAGTCATTTACTTCACTGCTAAAATAATATAACTTTTTCTCCATAAAAATTCGGACTATTCAAGTGTCCCATTTTCTCCGCGTTTTGAAACTTATAGTCCACGCGTTTACCTCGTTAACGTCGAAGAACTAAAGAAACCCGCCGCCACAAACGTGGGTGGGGATAAATAGCGGGCGAGTTGTTTTCGTCCAATGACACTCGACCTTCTGCCAATGGGCGCAGCTGTCATTCTGCTCGTCTACTCCACGTGGAGTCTCAGTCACACGACTGCGGATACGCTGTTGGCGTACTTTGCAACTTCAATATGGAGACTGTGGGAAGGTGGTTGTGCGCGGAGGGACAAGGTGACGTAGAGTAGATGTGTGGCAACACTGTGCGTTGAATTTGATTGTTGCAGCTGGTGGGCGCGCACCGTCAACTTCAAAGCCAGCCGGTCGTTAAAGTAGCTAGCGCGTCGACTATACCAGTTCTATTTCTAAACGTTCTTAAGAAGAGAATATTCGTAATTCATCTATACCAGCGCCCTCACTTTATCCTTCATTGTAGCATTTGCAACAACCTGATAGACTTTCGCAAGAATACATTATGAAGGAAGAAGCGACGTAATTGGCCCTTACGGATGATGCTTTACACGTCACATTAAGCACATGGAACACCCAGTCAGACGAAGATGTCCTTGAAATATCTCTTATGCTATTCGATAACGAAAATATCACCGGCTGCATCTTGGTCAATGTAAAAAGGGAACGAAGGGGGGATGATCCCATCAACAAAGTTCGACACCAGATGTCACCCTTACAGCCATTTATGCATTTAAGGACATTCTTATGTATGGGGCTGGAAAACTATACTAAATTTTCATATAAACAAGGCGAATTGTAAGTTCGTAAGAAAGTGAAAGTCACACGCCGCTATATTCAAGCCGAAATCATGATTGCATCAAATATCCCTTACGAACAAAATAAATGTATTGTGAAATGCATACGTATTGTTATAGCTGCAAGGTAGGTTGTAGTTTTACTACATACTTTTGACGAAAAGTGCCTGTAGAAGGCTTGGCAGTGCCCACCCTGTAAAAATGTTCCAAAGCTAGTTTTTGTCTATGTTTCAGATAAAATTACCAAACAATGCACAGGAATAACTAAATCCGTTGCAAGGCCAACAATCACAAGTCTTGTATTACATTGTGTTCATTCATTTATATATTCAGGGAAACATTGTATATGCATTTATAAGTATTGTATAGACTTTAATGATGTTCTGTTATTCAGAAACAATTCAACAATAAAGTGCTTATTGTATAAAATTAGTGTTTTCTTATTACTTTATCGTTAGAATCAAAAGAGAAGAGAGAGGTACTTAGAATCATATAGTGGCGACGCCAAGGGTATGGCGGACAATTAAGTCTGCCCAGACCTATTTACTGCCGTCAATCAGACAAGAATTTTAAAAATAAAAATGAAATTTAGAAAGACACGAACTTTTACCAAACTATACATGTGTGGGTATACAACTGTTCCTCCCAAAATAGTATTGTTCCTATGCACCCTTTAGTTACTATTTATTACAAACTTATACCTATCTTTAAGTAACACGTTGCTTTCTGTCTCTTGTGGTTTCGTGATAACAGTAAATTGATTATGAAACGAACTTGAGACCCTCATCGCTGTAACTTTCAATAGCCAATTGCAGCACAGTCTCATTTGAACGAAAATCTTTCCTAGATGACTACATTTGAAAAATAACTTCCAGCACCACTCCATCAATGACGGCAAGAAGCTCATTGCTACAATCTGTTGGGAGAATCTATAGAGAGAGCAAATCAAGTCTCTGCGCAAGTAGTAACTGGAGGGCTCATCCAATGAACACGTGGGAGTTAATAGAATTGCGTGGAGAGGGAACAGCGACTGCAGATACCAGCCTTTGCAGAGTGTACTGCTTCGCTCCTACCACTCACTTTCTCCTTCACTACCGTTATGCGCGGCCTTGCTCCAGAGATTCCCGGGATAGAGTATACCTTTATGACCGTAACAAAATTTCTAACATCAGAAAGCCAGTGGGTGTGTCAAAGCCAATCACCTGCTATTCTTGTACAGTCAGGAGAAATAAAGTAGTGTTGTGAATACTATACCGACTCTAGCTGAAGAATCCTACGATTCATTATCTGCAGTGGAAGCTCGCATAATATATGTGCTGTCCGTAGATAGGGGATGCACATTACAGGAATTTCAGGGAGCTTTTCAACGATGCTTGCGAGAGTATATGAAGGTAAAACTACACTGAGAGTTGAAACACCAAACTAATGCATTGCATTAGAAGAGTAATGTACAGTCACGAGAAAGAGTGCTTAAGCTCAGATATTAAGACACAAGTAATATTGGAGTTTCAATTTTTCAAGAACTCTTTAATCCAGGTCACTAACATAATACAAAAAACTTGAGCATCACATACCATTCAAGGAACTCTATTGCGAAGAATAAGGACAAAAGAATTGGATTCACAGTAATGACGTCAGTGAAAGGTGTATTGTAAGCCATATTTAACATGCAAAATGTTATGATCATGAAGTTATTCATACCAATTACGAATATCATATCGAGTGTCCCTCGCAAAGTGAGAACGTTGACTATTCTTTCTGGTACAATGAAATAAACGTTGATTACAAGTGTTTCTCCTAATTGTAACACTCAACCCAATAACCTTAATAAGAACTATAATTGCTACACACACATCTCTAAAATGTAACATAAATCTCCTGTTCGGCATTTCTGTCTATTATGTTTTAATAATAATCCGTTGCGCAACAGCCCATGAAGGGCCAAGGCATACCTACCGACTGCCAGTCTCCCTCCCACGCTATTATGTTTTCCCGAGAATAAAAGTAGACTAACATACGAGTATAATAATATTTTGGATACTGTGAACTACTTTGAGAGTCTGATGTAGACACTGCATCCACATATGTTCCTTCAGAAGTTGAGAGAGTACGTTACAGAGGCGCAACCACGAATTTTTGTCGGGGGCAAGTACCTGGTGGATAAACGTACTAATAATAATAATAATACTAGGAAAAATTATAATGGTATTATTATTGACATTTTTCCTGGTATTTTTCAACACGTTCAATTTCACATTACCTAGTAATGGAAAACAAGCACAAAAACTGTATTTTTGAAAGACACAAATAACGAATATAATTCCTTTTATACGTACACATATGCAACATAGAGCGACGTAAAATAAGAAAATAAATGTAGCTACATATGCAACATGTTAACAATAAATCGCGCACGTATTCAATGTTTCTTTTAGTACACATACATACCCACACACACCCACACACACGTACGTGTAAACGTGGTCTTATAAGGACCGAGTGAGTGTACATATGTTGTTGGAACCACTATAATTTGGTAAATTAGCACAATGAAGTTCATCTTAAAATGTCGAGACCATGCATATGATTACAAATACTACAGTGGTTATTCAAAATTTTCATATATGCAGTTTTCCTCAAGAAAAAATGGTTACTATTCTTGTTGCAACCTGGTGTCAATATCACCTGTCTAATTTACGTGTTGTAATTTTAATAAAATTGCATCCGTTGTTTGGTACCAATCTATATTGCACAACCCGTCCAACCAATCACAATTCTTCTAGGTCACATGATTTTCTTGCTGTGTGTAAACAGCTACGTGCCATACCGAATTGGGCAAAAAGTTGTGAAACGCGCTAGACGGCGCCAATTGAGAGCATGTGAAGTGTCTGTCTCGGCGCAGCGATTTGAGAGGGGTTGGAGATGAGTATTTCTCGCGCCTGGGTTAACTGTCGCGCAGTCAGTGACATATTTAATGGGTTTTAGCCCAGCTGTGGAATGGAGGAAAAAATACACATTTTGTCGTATGTGTGACGCTTATTGCGTAAATAGTATGTATGGTTTATAAGACCTTTGAAGTAGTCAAGATGTTGATAAAAACAGATGGTGTTTTGTCTTGTATAAATGGAGTTCATTATAGTTTGTTGAATGGTAATTTTCTGATCAATTAAATAATGTTGAATTATACGTGCATATCATTTATAATCTATTCGACACCTTGTGTAAGATCTGCATGTGTTCCAAATACACAAGAGATGTATTAAATGGCTACGAGAAAAATATTTAACGGCGTAGTACAGATTTACGTGAGTTTTGTCTATGATTAATTGGATTTAATTGTTGCTGTAGGCATCATGTCGTATGTGCCAGGATTTGACAAATATGATCCAGATGAAGGAACCATTAACTCTTATTTAGAAAGATATGATAATTATTGCCGAGTTTTTAACATATCTGAGGAAAGCAAAGTTCCTAGATTGATATCTGTAATTGGCCCCAAACCTTATGAAGTGTTACGCGAGTTGTTCTCTCCAATACTACCAGAGAAGAAATCGTTCAAGGAAATCTCTGATAGGCTCATTTCTTATTACAATCCAAGTAGTAATTTTATAGTTCAACGCCTAAAATTAAGAAAATGTACACAATTGGATGTGGAGAAGGTTGAAGATTTTACAAGAAGGCTCCGAAAGATAGGTGAAGCATGTGGATATGGTGAGTTTTTACCTATTGCATTGTTTGACACGTTCGTGAGCGGTTTTAGGTATGACGTTATTAGGAAGAAAATAATAGCAGAAAATATCATGGAATTCCAGAAAGCTTTTGAGTTAACTAGACAAATGGAGAAACTCGAATGTGATATGAAGGATTATTACCGTGAAGTGAACTTACAAGGCACAATGAATATTAAGTGCAAGGGCAATAACAGAAGATTTCATGAAGCGAATAAGGTTTCACGTAAAAATGAGAATGATTCCAAATTTAGCAATCAGCAAAGTAATATTCATGGTCAAGGTAATAATTCAAAACCATATGAATCAAAGTCCAAAGTGCAAGTGCATTATGAAGGAAGTTACTGTTCGTTCTGTGGGAAGCAAGGCCATAATTATTTGAAATGTTATAAAAGGATTAACATTGAACGTAGAAAATACACAAATTATAAACTCAATAACAAATTTGTTGCTCATACAACTGAGTTAGAATCCGCACCTAAATCTGAACCTAATCCAACAAACACAGCTGCTAATCAAGATTGATTTATTGCCACTATTTTTACACATTCTAATGATGCACAAATCAACTTTAATAGTAAAGTTGATAAAGAAGAAATCGTGGATCATGCATCCAAACTTCAATCATCACAACATGTGATCAACGATTCGGACAATGATATAAAAGTGTGTACAAGGGAACTAGATTCCAACATTAACCAGCGCACATATTTAATAGAAATTAATGTTCATGGTCATGAAGCAAAGTTTGAGATTGACACTGGATCCTATGCATCTGTAGCTAGTAAAGACTTTCATCAAAAGTTTCTGCAAAATGTACAAATGTCTGAACCTAACTGTACATTGAAAGGTGCTGATAGTAATGTGATACCTTTACTGGGAAAAGTTAATGTGAATGTTGCGTGGAGAAACCAGTTCTATCGTCTAGATTTGTACATAATTAACTGTCATTTAGAATATCCGCTTTTAGGAAGAAGTTGGATTCAAATTATGATCCCCAAGTTACATTGTGAGCTGACTGAAGTTTGTGCAAGGGGAACTTGTTCTCCGCAGTCTGATATTATTGCACACAATGTTACAAGAAATAATGCAATGAACTCTGATGTTCGTAATTTCAAGCATATATTAAATAAATGTGACAGTTGTATAAAAACTAATGATATTCAAGGGATCGTCGATATTCTAAATGAAGAATTTCATTCTACATTCGATGGCGATTTAAGCTTACCTACATATAAAGGATTTTAGAGCTGATATTTCATTAAAACCGGACGCAACTCCAATTTTTAAGAGATTTTACAGTGTACGTTATGGAATTAAAGATAAAGTAAAATCAGAATTGGATAAATTGGTAGAAAATGGCATTTATGAAAAAGTCAATACTAGTGAATGGGCCAGTCCGATGGTTGCCATTAAAAAGAAAAATGGAGATTTAAGCATTTCTTGCGATCTAAAAAGTACATTGAACAAATATGTAGAAAATGCATCTTATCCCCTACCACTGTTAGAGGATATTTTCTAGAAAGTTAGAGAAAATGCCGTATTTGTTAGTTTGGATTTACAAAAAGCTTATTGGCAAATAGCTTTGAATGAAAAAGCAAATAGGTTGCTTGTAATGAACACACTATGGGGATTATTACAACACACAAGATTACCGTTTGGAAATAAAATTTCGTCTCAAATATTTCAGAGAGTAATTGAACAGATATTGCAAGGTCTGCATTATGTAATTCCATATCAAGACGATATTCTAATTTGTGGATCTGGACCGAATGAAACGGTTAGCAGATGTATTGAGGTCATTCACAGGTTAACACAATTTAACGTGAAGGTTAATTTGGAAAAGTGCAAGTTCTTTAAATCATCCATTCAATACTTAGGATATGAACTTTCTGCGGAAGGAATTAAACCTTGCCAGTGCAAGAGTGAAGCATTGCTTAATTGTCCACGTCCGCATGACGTGAAGGAATTGAAGTCGTTTTTGAGAGGCATTAATTTTTTTCGAAGGTGCATTCCAAATATGTCTATACTGATTCCAGCCTTATACAATTTATTAAAGAATAATGTGCATTGGAATTGGAGTGATGACTGTGAAAGTCAGTACAAAAAGGTTAAAGAAGCACTGCAGTCATCCGAAACTTTAACTCCGTTTGATCCTAGCAAGGATACAGTAATCATATGTGACGCTTCGAGCTATGGAGTAGGAGCTCAGATGTGCCATAGAATTAATGGGGAATTGAAAACAATAGAATGTGCATCTACTACTCTTTCGCAACATGAAATGGCTTATCCTCATCATGAAAAGGAAGCTCTTTCAATTATATTTGCCGTGAAGAGATTTAGAAAATATATTTATGGAAAGCAATTTTAAATATTGACTGATTCACTACCCGCAAAACAACTACTTCAATATGGAAAGGCTATACCCATTATGGCTTCATCCAGGATTCAACGTTGGTGTTTGTTCTTGGCTAATTATGAATATGAAATTGTGTACAAGAAGAATGTTGAAGTAGCGGATCTGTTGTCGAGGTTGCCATTGCAAGGGGAAACAGTTGATATCGACGGGATTCAGTTTGTAAATGCAATCAAGCTCACGGATCGTCTGAAAGATGTCTTCCGAACTTTGCAAGAACAAGATGAGATGTTGAAACAGGTCAAAAGGTACGTTATGGAAGGTTGGCCAGAATCTAAGATTAATGATCCAAATATAGATGCAAGTGAATTCGAAGCGCTGAGAAGAAGAAGAAATGAACTACAAGTACAATGTGAAGAAGATATATTGCTGTGGAGTTCTAGAGTTATTGTACCAAATTCAATGAGGCAGCAAGTCTTGGAGAAGCTCATGAGAATCACGATGGCATAGTAAAAATGAAGTTACTATTGCGTGAAAGATATTGGTGGCCTGGCATAGACAAATGTATTGAGGATCACGTAAAATCGTGTAACGTTTGTAATGCTGTAAAACCCGACACCAAAAGGAAAGAATACTATAATTGGAAGGAAGTAACTAAGCCGTGGGAGAGAGCACACATGGATTTCTTCTATTTTCAAGGAAAAGTGTTGCTTCTCGTTGTTGATGCATTTACTAAATGGCCAGAATGTGAAGTTGTATCTTCTACATCATTCAGGGATGTAAAAGGATTTATGTCGAGACTAAGTTCAAGGTATAACCAGCCATACACCTTAGTTACGGATAATGGTCCTCCCTTCCAATCTGCAGAATTGAAGAAATATTGTGAAGATCAAGAGATTGCTTTGATGCATTCACCAGCTTATCATCCGGCTAGTAATGGACAAGCTGAGAGACACGTACAAATTATAAAAAGTGGTATGAGATGTAAATTGTACGAAACTAGAAGAGATGACAAGCATTTTGATTTAAATAATGCTTTGCTAGATGTGCTACATAGTATCCGAATGGCTCCAAACACCATTAATTTGAAATCTACTGCTTAAATGATGTATGCACTTGAGCAGAGACCGAAAGATGATGTAAATCGGTTGAAGGATATTCCTGATAAGAACAAACGTGAGGATACCAGAGGAGGTGTCGAAGTTTGGGTGAAACTTGCCAACCGAGATTCCAGTGGTGCATCCTATGTTTAAGGTGAAGTTGTCCGGAGAGCAGGGACATATACGTGGTATATTAAAGTTGGTAAAGATGATAAGTTAATGCTTCGAAACCAGATAAAATGGAAGAAAATGGAAATCATCATGATAGTGATGAAACAGGCGATAAGAATAATGACGCATCTTCAGAAGTCCACGAAGGAAGATATTTAGATGCGAATGATACGTTTAAGGATTACGAGAGAGGAGACAATCATGAAGTGGTGGAAGAAGCTGCAAGCGGGGACATACATTTAGATAGACGTGAAGCAGCAGAGTCAATAGTGTTAAGGAAAAGTCAGAGGCAAAGAAAACCACCTGACAGATTGGATTTGAGTGATTATGGTTAAAAGAAGTAAAAAAATAAAACCAAAATTTTGCTAATGCAAAATTTCATCGACGCGGGGGAATGTCGTATGTGTGACGCTTATTGCGTAAATAGTATGTATGGTTTATAAGACCTTTGAAGTAGTCAAGATGTTGATAAAAACAGATGGTGTTTTGTCTTGTATAAATGGAGTTCATTATAGTTTGTTGAATGGTAATTTTCTGATCAATTAAATAATGTTGAATTATGCGTGCATATCATTTATAATCTATTCGACACCTTGTGTAAGATCTGCATGTGTTCCAAATACACAACACATTTGCCCTAATTGCTGACTTTTAAATTTTACTTTGCATGTGTTCTTTGAGGATTTTGCAAATCAAAGCGAGGCTTGTGCGGCCTATTATGTGAAACGTAGCTCTTGATTGGCTCGCTTCAAAGCGACACGCAATAGGCAACAACGGACAAGCTATACGTATCCTTAGGAAGTGAACCCTCAGTAATCAATTCAACCTTTCGAATCTATGCGTCAGTGCAAGCTGAATAGGTCGCTTGTCGCTTACGTCGCTCGGACTGCTCCGTTTTATCAATAACGCGCATCTTGTAGTTTCGTTATGTTTTTCGCGCATGAGCGTTGAATGTTTTGCTTTAGATTGAAGTGGCCCGTCATGCTTGTCGTTTGTCACCTGACGCTTGTCGCTTCGATCTTAAATTTCCATGAAGGGGCTAAGGGGGAACTCTGACTGAAGGAACAGTGGGGTTTCACATCGACAAGAGTCATGGGTCCCTTTAGTCTTATAGACTAAAGCATTCGCCGCGTTTCAACGAACAACAGACGCAGGCGTCACGACGCGATGCACAACATTGAGAAAACAGCCATTTGGAGTGACACGCAAGCGACAAGCGATATTTGCAGCTTGTCGTGCTGCATCAGTTTCGTTTCTTTGATTTCTGAGGCGTGTCGCTTCAGACACTTCAGTCTGAAAGCTCCATAAACGGCAGGCGACTAGGGACACGGGTTTCATACCGAAACGACAAGCGACAGTAGACCATTCAATCTAAAGCAAAACATTCACCGCACATGCGAGAAAAAGAACACGAGGCGACATGATACATGGTATGGACAAAACGGGCCAGTCACAGTGACACGTGTAGCTTGTCGCGTTACTTCTGCTCGAAAGTTCCAATTCGTTATTGATTGTTCGCTTCCAAGTGACTTATGTCGCCAGGTGACAAGCAACACGGATAATTCACACAGAAGCTGCAGGCGACAAACGACATTAGCCCAGTCAATCTAAAGCAAAACATTAACTGTGCATGAGCGAACAAGAGTACGAGGCGACACGATGTACGGTATTTACAAAACGGGCCAGCCACAGTGACACGAAAGCTACAAGCGAAATATGCAACTTGTTATGTCTCTTCCGTATGAAAGATTCAATTGATTACTGAGGGTTCGTTTCCAAGCGACACCTGTCGCTTGTCGCCTGTCGTTTCGGTCTGAAATCTCCCTAAAGTTTAACATTCCCTACGAACAACAGAGTTGCTGTTTTAAGTCCACTTTATGCACAGTAAGGCTAACCGGGACTGGACCTACAGTTTAAAGTGGGATCCGAACCACTTGTGCCTCCACCGGGTATCGAACCCGGGACCCCTCGATTACAAGGCAATGACGCTACCACTGCGCCATGGGGGAGGCCCCTTACGAACAACAGAAGGGGACAATACGTTGATAAACAGCCCGATTCGAGCGACACGCGAGCAACAAGCGACACTTGTAACTTGTCCTGTGGCATAGGTAAGAAAGGTTGCATTTATTTCTGAATGCTTGTTTCGAAGTTACGTGTGTTGCCTGCCACTTCCCTCTGAAATTTAGATTAGTTATTATTTTATTGAATTCACCTCGGGAAAGGAAGAGAATGCTCACACGAAGCCAGTCTCGGCAGCTCTCTTGCAAAGACACTCTTTACATTTGAAATTATATTTTCTGTACACACTCACCGTGGACTATAATTTATTGAAGCGGCCCTAAAAATTATTCGTTTTAAGTAGGTTTTCACTTTTTCCAACGGTTTGGAAGGTTAATTGTTAATATTTTATTGCTCTTGGCGAGAACAGAATTTAGAGACTACACTCAACAAAATTTTTACTTGCATTGGAATTATTTGCTTTGGGGGAGGAGGGGAACGCTTCATATCGCTTTTCATACAGACTATGTTATTTAAACAAAGAGAACGAAGGCAAAAGTCATTTTTTTCATTCCTTTGCAAAATGGCAATAGTGTTAATTTATCAACGTTCCAGTACAGTAAAAGTATATAAGTATAAGAATGTGTAAGTCTTAAGGAAATTTCAATTGAATGTTCTTTCACAAACAGATTCAATATATGTATATTTTATAGAACACAAATGTTTGAAACTAATAGGTATAAATCATAGACGTGCTCACGGTGGAAGGGAAGGAAATGGGGGGCAAGAGAACGTTAGTGTAGAGGAATCTTATCACCCTTATTAAACAGCATTAAGCATTTTCAAGCCGACGAAAGTTCCAACTACTCAAGTGTTGCATGACTTCCTATGCAATTGACCTGTACAATTTCGTTCTCTACGTAACTTCAGTACTTCTCACCGTAGAAAGGTAGGAGCCTCAAAACCTGCGCCAAAAGCAAGCGTGGAATCATTTGTAGTCGTGTCGATGGCCCGTCTCAAATGCAGAACAAAAAATAACCTTTTATCCACCTTGCTACCTCGATATCGCAAACACTTCACCCTTGCGATACGCAAACAAGGCTAAGAATGAGAAAGGAATCAACGTTCTCGAGGCTGAGTTGAGGATTATTTGTAAATGATCGCATCGTACAACCCTAACCTGATGTTGCGTTACGGTTTCTTGCAAGGTCGGCTAAAATAACTAGCTCATGACATGTCGCAATGAAACCGGTGATTACAGAAAAGTGAAGTAGAGGCTCCGTGGCGTAGCAACATATCACGCAACCCTGAAATTTTAAACAGCATCCAGGGGCCATGACCCCCCCCCCTCGAATTATGAAATATTATAATGTGAAGATAAAAAACTTACGAAAATAGAATTGACGAAATTTCAGATTGTGCAAGAATTTCGATTTCGTCTTTGAATATGTTTGTGAGTTGTTTGGGTCTGCAATCCGAAACATTGAGTAATTCTTGTTTTATAACCATTGGTGCAAGTCTATAGGACATTTAGTAGTGACAGTCCATTCTTTTTAATCCCTGTCCCGACGTTTTTCAAACTGCAGTCATGTTGCGAAATTGTTTCGTTGTTTTTTATATTATCACACATTTAGACATGTTAATAATCATTGCTAATGTCATTTAAATTATAATAAATTATTTTCTAACCATAGAATAATTATCATGGCTGTTTAGTGGTGCTGGTGTAAGAAATGAAAACATTGTTAATTGCGGAACACAGTACTATTCGAATACTTCTGAGAAATGAATGTAAACTGTAAGCCATGTGACAACCCTTGTCTGTAAGCGACTGCATTACTGATAGCCCAATCGGGGGAGGGGGTGGGGTCTACCGATTGGTTGATTTATTTTTCAGTTACTTTGGGCCACAACATTGCATCTCTACAATTGTACAGCCAATTGCAACTTGTGTTGATCTAAGGGGTGGAATTATTTTGATGCGAAGCTGATGTTGACATCTGCTTAGTGGCGTTTTTATTTCAAAGCATTATTATCACACTGTAGAAAACAGACGGAAGGAAAATACAATGGACATATTAGTTTTGCCGTTGAGTGTAAACACCCGTGATTCACCCAGTGACAGAATTCGGCTCTGTTTAGCGTGAGACACAATACAAGCTGATGTAGTGGTTAGGTTAACAGCCTGTTTTGTTAATATTTTCCCGCCCATCTTATGTATTAATGATATCCATAACAGTTACGATGAATAAACTCCGTGGCGAAACGGACTTGAATAACAAAGACCTGTTGATTGGTTGACACGTGGTAGTCTTACCGAGTCCCACCAATACCGAAAATTGCAATAATTAAAATTTGTTCAAAATATTGATCAATATTGGTGTGTAAATATTCTCCTCCAATTATATGCACCAATTTACCAAGAAATTTGCTTTAGAATATTCAAGAATTGCATCAGAATATTAAAATAGATATTATGTAGTCACAAAATATAGTTTTTCGTGCAAAATTAGTGTAAAATAAAAAGGAAGTTTTAATTTTGCATAATTTCTAGGATAATTAGACTGTCAAGAAGTCGCGTGGGATTTTTGAGGACCCCGTGAAAGACCAAAATGCCGGAAAGTATCGGCTGGTATCGGTAGCTGAATTCCAACCGTTGTTTCCCGGTAACGATACCACTGGTATTGGTATCGGCCCTAATAATGATATTTTTGAAACTTACTGTGCAATTTCAAAAGCCGTTGAAAAACATCTTGAAGATTGGGGGGAAAGAAAAGAAGCAATGATGGGTAAGTGAAGATCAGTGTGCAAAGATTTAGTGCAGGCTGGGTCAAATTTAAAAGTGATTGTGCCTCTTAGTATAAAATTCTTGTTTACTCTGCTTGGTACAAATGTTGGATGTGAAAGATTCTTTAGTGTTATTAAAACTTATTGGCTAGAGGAAAAAAGTACACTCCTGATGTCAACACTCGAACAAGTAATGAAAGTGAAATTCAACGTGGACATGACCTGTGAAGAGTTTGGACTGGCAATAAAGTATGATTTAAACATACTCAACATAGCAACATCCCAGAAATATGAACGATGGTGCCATTGGTATTTGTAATTAGCTAATTACATTAGACCATAAGTAGTAATTTGAATCTGTAGAGTGTAGGCCTATTTTATAGGGGCTGTAATAGAAGCAATAACAAATAGCCACCCTTATTTTCGTTTTCTTTTTATGTTTTGTGCATGCGTACCTTCAACCTATAGACTATACTCTATATCTATATCTATCTATATACGTATCGCACAAGCACAAATTATTTCAATTCGGCTCTGTGGCTGAATGGTTAGCATATCGTGCTACAAAACTCGGTGTTGTAGGTTCGGATACTGGCCAATCACGAAGATAATGAACAAATTGATGCGAGGGCAATAACAAATACGTATCGGGCAGTAAGTAGCACACAGTCCCACAGACTGATTGTGAGTCTAGACTCAAAAGCACCGTTTGTCTGCAAAATGTAGTCCAGGCTGAGCTGGAATTAAAAAAATTTGGGCCCCTAGGATGGACACTGACAACATTATTATTATCATCATTATTAATTTTGTTATCATGGTACTTTACTTCCAGAAATTGCATGCTCTGTACTAATACCACTTGTATAGTTCAAAATATAGATACATCTGATTAAAAATTATTTATTATACTTCGCTTTCCTTTAAAACCGCCAGTTTCAATATGCATTTCGCTGCGCAACACGAACACCCACACTAAAGGAAATGAAACCAACAGTACATTACGGTAGCTACACTGGACGCGAACCGAGAAACAAGGGTGTTGATTTAAACCGTCAATATCCCTCCACTTGACTTAATTGTTGGCATTCTAAATGCTTGAATTCGTTTTAACCAGGAACAATTGTTTGTATTAGAGCAATAAAATTTTACATTCACGGACACTTCTGGGTTGTAATGATCCCATTGGAAATTAATGGAATTTTTACAACCCAGAGCTGCCCGTGACTTTACATATTGTTTGTATTACGTGACCTTTGCAAGCAGGGTCAGGATGTGAGAACTTATTTAAGTGCTAGTTACTCCTTCGTTAATAAAATAAGCAAGTAAAGGAATTGACATGTTACATTTTGCTATTATCACAACGTTAAGAAATGTTAATGGTCGATGGTCTTTTTCACTTCTGCCCCTTCAGTGTCTAATTTTTGTGCGGCCGTAGGTTATAGCCTAGGCTAGCCTAGTGGCAAGCCCCCTACCCCACATCCAAGGTGTAAGACGTGGAAGAGAGGTTGACATTTAGGAGCTTACAGAGGAGTCACCCCTTAACGTTATTTAAGGAACACTCTCCACTTGTGGGCAGTATTCGCACCCTTTCAGTGGCGTAACCATAAATGCAGTAAAGGGACGTGAGCATAAGCGGGTTTTGAATTATTTCTTACCACTCATACATCATGACATTTTTTCTATATTTGACGTTTTTTTAAAAAAGAAAGTTGAGCAAAAAGGAGACTTTAAACCTCCTTCGATAGATACGCCAATTTGTAGCTGGCACATCACCCAGTAACAGAATTGAACCCTGTTTAGCATGAAATGTAATGCAAGCTGATGTAGTGGTTAGGATAACAGCCTGTTTTGTTATTTTTCCCCTCCCATTTTATCTACTTGTTTTAATCATCTCCATAACAGTTACGATGAATAGAATAAACTCGGTGGCAAGACGTCCCTTCAATAACAGATGCCTGTTAATCGGCTTCCTCATTGTTTGACGCGTGGTCAGCACATCAAATCGCATTGTCGCTGTTATCTGTTTGCTCGATCGCAACTCGCTAGTCCACGTAGCTCCTCAATTGCCTTCAAGAAACAGAAATGTTCGAGCTCCCACTGGTAATAGAACCTGTTGTTACCACACTAACTCGAGTTCTAAGTCTACCATATGCAAAGATGGGCTAATCAGGACTGACCTACAGTTAAAAGCGGTATCCCAACCACTAACCACCAGGTATCGAACCCGGATCTTCTTGATTACAGACCGACGACGTTACCATTACTTCATCGGGCAGGCCCCGCTTGTTAGTCCCTAACCGTTCGACTGCTTCGAAACTCCGACCATAACATGACGGAAAATGATAAAGCAAGCACAGCTACAGTAATCTTTGCAGTAAAACATTACCAGTACATACTTTGAACAAGGCAGCGAAAAGGTTCGCGAAGTTTCCGTCTTTGAGCCCTGAAAGATGAGTCAAACGTTCCTTTTGTAACACTTTTACTATATATTCCGTCCGGAGTCAACCACCGGACACGGTTCTTCTTGAACTGTATTTCATGTGATTAACTCAGCGCAGAAAAGAAAAAAGGACGCAATTGTTATCGCTTTCTTGCAAGGAGAGAGAGAGAGAGGCAGAGCAGACGCTTCTCGCACAAGGCATGGTTTTCCTGCATGTACTTGAAAGCCGAAAACGTATCAGCAGCAAAGAAAGTGAATAAGTTTATTAGCCGAAATAATTAGATTTCGAACTCCACCTAAGAAAAACGGAGATAATGATTTAAATGTAACAGCTTGGCCAAGATGAGTAAAGTCCACTGGCGCTGTTGCATAATTTTCAACAGTAAGGGAGTTTTGGGAGAGTGGGTGACGCAATCATCTGTTTACCATACAATCCTGCATTACTTAATTACTTAAGTAACATTAGTTAAGGTCCATTCAATGTAAAAGACACGTACTTGTGATAGGAAATGTCAAAAACCTTTTGCTGCTTTCAATTTCTTCAGTGTATGTATATTGTGCGTGTGTCACAGCCACTGGAAATATTTGATTTTATTATTTAGCGTCGCTTTTCTACCACTTTTGGCTAATCGCGAAGATGGGGATGAGTCATGATAGGATGAAATTACGAAATTGTTGCAGGAACACTCACAAAGAACACCCATGCCCAGGCGGAGATGCGAACCTGTTACCACAGGCGTAGTAAACTCTCTGCTAAGCACTCCGTACGGAGGTCGGTATATCTCTGGAGTTTCTTCATGTATAGTTGAAGTCCACTTTTATGCACAGATATACTAATTGGGACTGGACCTACAGTTTTAAAATGAGATCCGATCCACTATGTACCTCCACAGGGTATCGAACGTAGAAAGATGAGAGATTAAGATTTCCAAAAAATGTTTTGAATTCAATTCAGCTGGGAATAATGAACCAATAAATGTTTCTACATTTGTTCGCTTTGACTTTCAATTTGTCATGCTTTGCATTGGGTATGCAGTTGTGGTTAGTTAAGTAAATCATGTTTGATGGTTACCGGTGTAAATAGTAATTTCGTTCTATCCACGGGATTTTCTTCGCTTGCTCCACCGTCTCTAGTAAAAGCCGCTTCACTTCTTAACTCATATGTACCCAGAATACAACCTCAACTAATAGTAGCCCATATCACAAACCATGGAAGGAAAACTCCCGTTTAGAAAGAAATTAATGTTTATTTTGCGGTATGGAACATTCAACAAAAATTATTAACCGAAAACTAATGCATATTAGCAAACTTAAAATGAATAACAAATCTTTTCACCTTACAAAAATTAGATGATCTTTACTTCTCTGCTCTGCGGTGCTGCACAAATTACTACGTTTGCTGTTTTACTACATATTTAAGTGTTTAAGGGGCCTGGCAGGGCACCCTAAATATCTCCCCACCCCCATCCCAGTCACAGCTGGGTTTTACGGTTTATGGATCCGGAACTGAGACTGTTCACTTTATTTCGCGAGTTTCCTAAAATTCTTTCCATCTTTGTTGAGGTGTAGTTTCAGAACAATTATCCTCGCGACTGGCAGAACATGGAAATAAAAAAAGCTATCATCAATCAATCGACTTCTCACCGTCTGAAATCTGCGTTCACTATTCGTTTTAAAGTAAGCCATTTTCAATTTGGATTTAAGTCTATCACAATTATTACTCGTTCATTGGACAAACCATTCGTAATGTTATTTCTCTGCATGCTCTCTCGGAGAAACAAGTCGTTAGGACGTCTGACTAAAATGCGAGAGACCCGGGTTCGATCCCTGGTGATGGAGAACCGCGATTTTTTCCACCTGTCCACAGCCCCGGCGCCCCCCACCCAGCGTCGTATAAAGTGGGTACCTGGAGGAAACTCTGGGGAGTAAAGGCGGCCAGGAGCGTGGTGCTGATCACATCACCCCAACGTGATCAAGAAAATGTGGGGCCCTAACTCCACACCACCTATACGTCTTCATGGCGTGGTGCAAGGCACAGGTGATCACTTACTTTTTAATTATGTGTAGTAGTCGTAACAATGAGAATTGCTGTTTATATCAAATAACCAAAGTTATCTAATGTAATTTTTTTTGAATGATTCAAGAGAAGAACAAATGACAAGCGACATGATTTTGTTCAGTTTCGTACTGTGGCCATCTTAAGTGCTGTAGATTTGTTTAGTTTCTGTAAGGGACCAAATTTAGCTCTAAATTATTTTAACAAGTACACTCGTCTCACAATTCACTTATTTATACGGCATTCTGGTTCAATGTCTTTTGAACTGCACCTTGGAGTAAAATTCTGCATGAGGAAGCGGTACACTACTATATGTACTACAAGGTATATACCTAGCCATAAATACTGTCACATTATTTTGTGAAAAAGTTCAATAAGATTTCAGATTTTAATATTCCTTTCAGTATGTTACATTTATATATATATGACACACAAGTGGCACAAATCGGGTTTTCTAGATGTCCACTTTTGCCCCAACATTAGGATCGAAGACACTTTGGTAAGGCACCTATTGCAGCACGGATGGTCTCAATGGGAAAATCAACCTTTTCTGCCATTAAGGAGCAATTTAAATTTGCAATTGTAAGGTGTCTCTTCTTACGGAGAGTCTCCTCTAGCACTGTCCACAGTTTGCAGTCCAATAGGTTACAATTCGGCTACGGACAGTTTGAAATGTTCTTAGAATAATCGAGGATTAATAAAAAAGATCGAATATCTCGAATTATTACAATAATCGAATTAAACGATTATTTTAATCGATTATGCCTATCACTACGATGGGGTATAGTGGAATCCATGAGTATTACAGTGCAAATTGTCCATCACCATGTTCGTGCCCTTTATTTGACCCAATAAGAGCTTCAATCAACAAAACTCAAAACAAGCTGTTGACGACTTCTGCACCAGCATACATAAAAATCCATCGCTTAAAAACACATAGGATGTAAGATAAAAATTAATGAAAATAGTAATGGACAATTTGCACGGTAATACTCATGGATCCCACTGTAAAAGTTGCAAGTCGGGAGCAGCAACGGGGTATTTATTGTTAATGCCTTTTTTCTTGAAACAGTTGTTCGTTGTTTGTCATGGAAATGGAACAGCGGAATTTCAAGCAACGATGTGCGATAACACTTTGTGACAGTCAGATTTACCGTCATTATTATTATTATTATTCATGTCTGTAGTGGTAAAAAGATGTGTTGATTCAAAGTGTTGAGTGTTTTAATTTGTAAGAATACATATTTGATTTTTGCCAAGCCGACGGGAGGAACGAGACGTTCGCGTGTCTTAAGGGTGATTACCTGAAGGGTCACGTTATGCGTCTAAAGCTTAGGAAATTCGACCGTAATGACAAACATTTAAATATCTCGGTTTCCAGCGGTCAGATTCATGTGAAACTTATACCAGCGCAGCAGCATGTGTGCAAGGACGGATGTGTGGAGTTTCGTCGCGATCAAGCAACAATTACGGACGCCAGATCAAATCGGTTGTAATTGATCAGTTTGTGGACACCGGTTGCAATTGAGCTATGGGCGACGGCCAGGCGGAAGCTTAATCCGCACATACCGAACTTCGAGCACGGCCCGTCCAAGTTGGGAGACAATAGAGCGAAGTGGAATGACCTCTCCGGAAGCGTCACTTCAACGAGCGCCTAGCGTCCTTTTTCAAAATCCAAATAAAACGAAGGACATGGTTTTTCGATACACAGTCTTACCGCGATTCTTGTAGCGAGAGCATCTCCGTGCTACCTCTCCGTATACAGTTTTGCCGCGATTCTTGTAGCGACAGCGCCTTCGTGCTACCTCTTCGTATACAGTGGACTTTGTTGTGTTTTGCGAACACCAGTGTGTGATCAAAAGCTGGGACAAGTTGAAGCGAGACCGTGTTTCCGTGATTACCTTACGCCGTTTATAGTTTTTGTGAAACGAGGAACACCGGAAATTATGGCGGGCTAGAGGAAGAAGAGAGATGAGGGCGTTACCCTCGATTCGCCCGATGTCAGAAGGAACGACGAGCCATGCCTACAACATGCCCAGAAACGACGAGCTACGCCGACGACGCCTACCGGCCGCCACAGAGAGAGAGATGTTGAACGCCGCCCTGTCGACGCCCCGACACGCCGACGACGCCTACCAGCCGCCACAGAGAGAGATATGTTGAACGCCGCCCTGTCGACGCCCCGACGCGCCGACGA
This sequence comes from Lepisma saccharinum, assembly GCF_977018435.1. Lineage (NCBI taxonomy): Eukaryota > Metazoa > Arthropoda > Insecta > Zygentoma > Lepismatidae > Lepisma > Lepisma saccharinum. The sequence continues at coordinate 28,699,805 of NC_139236.1, forward strand.
CGCCTACCAGCTCACGGAGATGTTCACCGACCCCGAGAGGAAGAGAAGCCGAGGAACCAGACGTATGAACGCCCTTCGCATCTCCATCGTCGCGACCAAGGAAACCTTTCGTGTGAATACTATGTGTTTTCAATCGCCCATAAAGACGCCAGGATGCACCTCGGAAGCTGAGAGATGGTAATGTATTCATCTGTGTGATTGTCAGCACGTGACGGCCCGATTGATTTAAAGAACGCCCTTGAAATTCGTCAACATTTTGAAAACGCCCACACAACTCGAAACTTCATATCAAAACTCCCGTCGCGCTTGTCATTTGTAATTTATCTGTCTCAGGTCAATTTTTCTTATTCCTTGTGATATTTTTTTTAATGACCTTAAATTCATTGTTGTTTGTGCTCCTTTGTATTTGTTTAAAGTGCTTACTATTAGAGTGAAGCGCCGCCCACTTAATTGTTTAATCTACTTGAGGTTTGTTCATTTTTATGTGTCAGTGCTGTGTCGCTGCTAGCTATGTCAGGCCGCATATGTGATTATTTGTTAAAGTATTTGCCTGGTAATATGAATTGCTCGTCGCGGCGAAGTGTTTAAGTCCCGCCTGCTAGAGAGTATCTGTTTGCGTCACTCAACGGAGGTTATTTGTTGTGTTTGGAACCACGTGAGGTCTTGTAAAAAGGAAAACGTCCGCCCACGTGAATGTAATTGCAGTTGAGACGCCTTTGTTTATGCCGGACACATAATGTATTGTCACCGCGCCGACGTAGTTTCTTTTTAAAAAGGTGAACTTAAGTAAGGGCTGGCTAGGATTTGAGTAGCACTGGAGCAAAATCACCAATGACCTGATTAGACAAAAATTCAAGGTAAATTTAAATATGAATGCAATCATTAGGGCTTATCGTCATAAAACCTGTACATGTCATGTATCATTCTTTGTGTCGATGACCCCGTGAGAACTGAATGTGTGAATGAATGTGAGAGCGTGAAAGAGGGGGAGATGTAGTAAATTGATTCTTGTTTTGTTATGAATAGAATATACTTTTTATTTTCATGTTAATTTTTGGGCTATATCATTTCGTACGCATGTCGCTACCCGTGATTTTCAGGTAGGCAGCTAGCCGCTTCCCGGCTACAGGTAAAGAGGTGGTAATTTGAAAGTATATATATGTCTTTTTTTATTCGATACGGCTAATTACTATGCACTGTTGGTCACCGGTTCCTACACACGAACTTAACCTGGACCGTAACGCTATTTCGCTTGTCCGAGGGAGATTTTGCCGCCTCTATCTAGGTAGTGGTAGCATTTGTTTTCCCGGGCAAAGGAGGGCGTTTCACAACTTTGTGTTTTATGGCACATAAAAGAAGATAGAAGTTTGTGTGAAGTTCCGGAAAAGTACCATGAAAATGTTTGAAAGAATAAAACAAGAAACATGTCTTGTCGAGTCACAAGTGTTCAAGTGGCACAAGCCATTATCAAAGGGCCGTGTACCTAGCTGTAGTAAAGATGAACCATTCACTGGAAAACCTGCAACGATACTTCACACTGAATATATATTGTACGCAATCGATCAGCAGACTTTAACACAATTTGAAATTAAATTGCAAGTCATCAGCGCTCAACTGGTTTTCATAATGTTATTATACTTACATTGCAAGAAATAAACAACATAACTCAACTTCCAAAGTATTATTTCACTTTATAACATTTGATATAAACTCATTTTCGATTTCTGACACAAGACATTTTAAGTCAATCTTCTTACATATATCAAAAACGAATCGAAATCAACAACTTAAAACAAATAACGACATTAATACAGCGTTCTTAATCTCAATGGTTCCCTGTTAATTTTATAAACTTCTACACAATAGAAATAAAGTAAATATTTGTTACTTGTGAATTGCAACTGTCCCCAGTGTGGAGCAGTTAGTTGCAATATTTTAAATAAAAATAACTTTTCAAATGTTAATTAACACATTAGTATATTAACCAATTTCTACAGTCACTATAGTTACGAATAACAAACAAACTAACATCAACATTGAATAGAGTAGCACAACAGAAGTTTTCTTCATTCTTTTCAGATCATGCACAAAACTAAATAACAAAATATAATTGCAATAAATGTCTTTGAATGAAAGTTGGAAACCGGTTGGAAACCTTGACATCATACTTTGATGTAGAAATACGTATATTTTTCAAATGTAACATCTTCAATGTATCATCTTCACTTCTTCTTCTACTACTTCTTTGGCAGCAATTTCATTCTTTTCACATCTTCTTTACAGCCATCTTCAGTAGATTTATTCTTTACTGCAATCTCATTACCATTACTATTTCATAACCATCTTATATCCATTTAAAGGGTTATATTCTTCACTAGTGCACTTCTTCCCTTTGAAGCTATATGTGCAAATGAAGTCCTTAATTATAATGGTATACCATATTATATTCATTTTATCCTACATTACATATATTCCTTCTTATAGTTCTTCTAGCGAGACACTTTGTATAATTTCTCCGGTTCCTTCCCTTTTTTTATTCGTGTCAACACTCGTCCTTGATACATTGAAATACACCATACAGATGAGAATAGAAGCCAAACATAAGTTCTTATATAAAAGATAATATGATGATCAACAGAACAGAGATAATAAATTCATGCTAGTTTACACATGATAATAAAATACATAATGCAAACAACTAAACTCGTTACAACAAATGCAACCTTTATGTACAATTAAAAAGATAAATCAGTATTTCTTAACAACTTCTTTCTTTTCTCCTCCGAACAGTTAAAAGGTTTAATGTTTTCTAGGTTTTGCCTACCTTTTATTCCCTTTCCATCTAGAGAAACTACAGTCACACAATTGTTTCTTACTTCTATTACCAAGAATGGGCCAATAAACAAATCATACAATTTGTAGATAGTTTTGTTTAAAGCAGAGCTCTTAGCATGATTTTTAATCATGATTAACTCTCCTTTCATAATATTTTTGGTACCAGAGCTTGTTTGAACACTTTTAGAATTTCTTCGTTGTTTGAGTTTTTCTTTTAGCTCCAAGTATTTTGCTTTCCAGGATAATTCTTCAATATTCTCAGGCCAATCGACAATATTAGTTATATTATCTTCAACTTGATCGTGTAAAAATAGTTCCGCAGGTGTAAAACCAATAGATTCAGAATATGAATTGTTCAACAATTTGACAACGTTTGTCAAAAATTTAGCCCAAGATTTATGATTATCCTTGCAAAATAACCTCAGTAAACGCACAATCTCTTTGTTGTAGCGTTCAATTGGATTAGCGTGTGGTGAATATGGCGAAGTAAAAATATGTTTGATGTTCTTGGAGGTGATAAAACTTCGCCACTCCTTAGATTTAAATTGTGAACCATTATCACTTAATATAATTAGACATGCAGGATAATGATGACAATACGATTGGTTTAGTTTATTGATAATTTCCATAGATGAAGCTTTACGGAAAGGATAAACCATAATAAATTTACTTGCAAGATCCACTATACTTAGTATATATTGATAACTTTGAGAAGCTGGTAACGGACCAATCAAATTTAATGAAAGGAATTGTATTTTAGGTGTTAATATGTGAAGATCTTCTCGTGTGATACGTTGCACTCTCTGCTTTGGCTTGGCACATTCAAGACAATTTCTCAGATATAATTTAATGCTGGCTTTCATGTTTGGCCAAAAGAAAAATTTTGAACACTTTCTGAACGTTTTTGAATAACCAAAATGTCCACATAAATCATGATGATCATACAGTACCTTTTCCACAGCTTTTTTAGGTACAAATATTCTCCAGTGTTTAGATGCAATAGATTTATAGAATAAGATATCTTCATGCATTCTAAAATGTCCTCTGATTTTGAACTTAGAATTTCCTTTGTTTATCGCCATTCTTAACTTTTGACACTGCTCATGGTTCTGTTGAGATTGTACCCAATATTGTGGAGTATCTTGGGATAGGAGATCGATATTTGTATTATTAACGTAGAGTTTCGATGTGAATAAATCTCCCTGTGCCCTTGCAGGATATCTGCTTAAGGCATCAGCCACAATATTAGAGGAACCTTGAATATGTTCAACAGTAAAATCAAAACTTTGAATTTTTAATGCCCAGCGGTTTAGTCTTGGGTTTAAACTTCTAGCAGACTGCAGCCATGAAAGTGACTGATGGTCACAATGAATAACAAGTGTTCTTCCACTAAGATAAACACTAAACTTTTCTACTGAAAAGAGGATAGCAAGACATTCAATCTCATGAGTTGAATAAGTTCATTCTGTACCACGCAATACTCTACTAACATATTGTATTACTAACGTTTCATCTTCATCTGATAGCTGCCATAAAACTCCTCCAATTCCAACTTTCCTTCCATCAGTGTTAAGATGGAAAATTTTACTAAATTCCGGTTGAGCTAATACATCAGGAGACGTAACTAGCTGTTTCAAATCATTAAAAGCTTGGTGATGATGCTCCTTCCAGTCCCATTTGTTATTTGATTTTAGTAAATCATACAAAGGAGCAGCTATCATTGTAAATTTGTGAACAAATTTTCTCCTCCAATTTACAATTCCTAAAACATTCCTTAGAGCCTTCTTCTCTTGAGGAACTGGAAAATCCATGATTGCTTGGTTCCTTTCAGGATCAATATGAATGGTTTCTCCAAAAATCACATGGCCTAGGAAATGTATTTCAGTTTGGAACAACTTGCATTTCGACAATTTAATAGACATATTAGCTGTCTTCAGAGTTGATAAAACATAACGTAGATGTTCTAAGTGGTTTTGAATTGATGGAGAGAAAATTAAAATATCATCAATATAAACAATCAGGAAAGAATTTGTATGATTGCCAAATATTTTATGCATTCTATCAACGAACACACTCACGGCACTTTTGATTCCAAAAGGCAAAAAGAGGAACTCCATCAAAATACCTCTATAAGAAAATGCCGTAAACTTAAATGACCTTGGTGTCAAAGGAATCTGAAAATAACCGCAACTAAGGTCAATACATGTGAAGTATTTTGCTCCCTTCAATCTTTGTAGTAATTCCGAGATAGGCTCTACCTGTGTCATCGGAGAAATTACGTGTTGGTTTAATTTACGGAAATCGACCACTGGCCTCCATAAACCTCCCGCCTTTAGGACTATGTGGAGTGGATTCCTATAGGGAGATGTGCTTTCTTGTATGACGCCCCACTGTTGCCTTCTTTGTAACTCTCTTTCCATATCATCCCGTCTAGCATAAGGAACAGGGTAAGTGGGTGCTATTATTGGCACATCAGTATCCAATTGTATATCGTAAGCTTCCACATTTGCTTGTTTAGGTCTGTCAGAAAATAAAACTTGGTATTCCAGAAGAAGATGAAATAACTTATCCAAACAATCAGATGCAAGAGTATTGTTCATGTACGCTGCACGCCGAATATCTTCCTCCGAAGCGATGTGAGATGTTCCTTCAATTTGTGAAGTGGTTGAAATTGGTAATTTGCAAGAACGTACTATTCCCTTCTTTGACGGAAGACTCTCTTCAGATTGCACTAAAAACGGAGTAATTACTTCCTGACCTAATGAATTCGAAAGCATGACGGTTGCGTTGCTGTAATTTATAATCGCCTTATATTGCCACAAAAACGGCGAACCCAAAATTAAATCAGCGTGTAACTGTTTAACAATATACAGTCCCATGTGAAAAAACTCATTTGCTATTTGAACTGTTACATATTTGAAACCCATTGCCTTTATACGTTGATCTCCTGCAAAGCAAGCCAATTGTATTCCTTCTAATTGTTCCAATTTTGGTCCTGGTATAATGGAACTTAGAATTGTCCAGATTTTGTAATCTAATAGATTACACTGACTTCCAGTATCAATTAAACAATTTAAAGACAGATCCGCAATTTTACCTTGTATTTCTGGATTCTCAATTTTTGGTATTGGAGTACCGTTTTCTGACATAATCCACTCTGCCTCAGAATCGTACCATTCTAATAAAAATGCTACAGATAAAGCTTCATCTCTGGTAACGCCTAAAGATTTAATTTTATTATAATCCTTCAGACATTCCTTAACATGTACTAAATAAGGGTTATTAATACTACCACCCAGCTCCTTTGCATTTATTTGTGGCAAGGCTAAATCGGAGCATATCACCTTGCCTTAGTTGTTTAAGGAGTTAGAAGAATGTGTACTTGTGGTAGTAGTAGCAGTTGGAGTTAGGTGTTCCATATTTGCAGAATTACGCTGCAAGTTGGTGCTGCCTACTGTAACACTATTTTCCTGTGAACTATGAGATGCATTACCATACTCTATTGGTTGTTCATTGTAATTTCCAGTCCTACTATGTCTTCTGTTATCAGATGTTGGAGTATTGCCAAGTCTGAGATTCGAATTATTTACGTTATTATTAGTTCTTTCAGACCTTACAAACTGCCTTCTTGAGGGATTGCGTTCAAATCTTCTGTGAGATGGACGATGATTTACATTGATTCCTGCATTTTCAGTCTGTGTTGTAGAATCATAAGAATTCCGTTCAACATTTACTTGCCTGACGAAGTATTTTGGTCTGTCGAAACTTCTCTTCTTATTAGCCCTGTCATCAGAATCTGTATTATCACCGGGCAAAGATAAACTTTTATTCTTATCACTCGAATACAAATCAATAGTCCATAATTTCTGCGTCAGTTGCTTAAGATCTGTAATGTTATGGCAGCCCACATTCTTTGAAGTTGACTCAGGTAGCTGTTTCAAAATCATCCGTATTACTTCAACTTTGTTTGGAGTTTCCACAAGGTTACAATAAGCAGAGTACGTTATTAAAGCGTATGCTTCCAATGATAAACCTGAAGCTGGGTTGTATTTCCTAGATCGTAACAATGTCAACTGACTTTCTAATAATTCATTAGAAGCAAATTCGTCTAGAAATTTATGTACAAAGTCCTCATAAGAAGTGAAATTCTTCTTTTCACTGTTGAACCAGTAAGCGCATACATTATAAAAACACTTACGAATTATACATAATTTATACTTGGAAGGAACACCAATTAAGTTTAACATTGTAGTTAGTTGTTCGATAAATTATCTAGCAGACTGTTTTGAAACATCTCCTCCAAAACGTGGCAATTGACTGAGTTCACTAACTCGTGTAAATCTATTAGAGCATGTATCAGACTGATTATAAGAATTCCATGTAGAACCATTAATCAGCCACATCGGGTTATAAGTACAGTTTGTTCTAGTACAAGGACTATGATTTACATTTAACTCATCAGGAAACTGATCATGGATTAAGGAATGACATGTACTTTGACGTTGGCAACCACATACTGAAGTTTCAAGACCTGTGTCTTTATTATCACAAGCAACATAAGTTCTAGAAGGTATGGAATTTCTGTTAGATGTAGAACAAATTTGCTTTGATGTGTCTGTAGAACATAAAGAACTAGGAGCATTATTTTCAATATCACAAGTATGTACGTGCTTATTATCACACAGTAAAGAGCTGTTCAACGAAGAAAGACATGAATGGTTATTTAGTGAACATGCACAATAGATTTTGTCAACAGTAGGATTGCTATTAGTAAATTCAATATTATCTAAAACACAATGCCGCAATGCATATGTATTCTTGCCCTGTGAAGTGGAAGCTTTACCAAATTTATTTCTACTTTTATTGTGAGCAGATTTGCCCTTGCACAATTTGGTTACATTTTCCTTTGCAGAAGTCACTTCAGCATCAGATGTATCATAGCCAGAAGAACCTGTATGAAATAGCATTTATTGTGTTCACTAAAAACAACATGCTTTATTTTAGAATTTAATCTTGTATCCGTTTAGCATGCTATGTGCCTATGTTCATTAGTAAATGCATCAACATTACTTAATTCTTTATCTGGTTGTAGAACGTCTCTAACCATACTAGTACAAATAACATCGCTTTGCTCTAAGTTAATGCATTTCTCATTTAAATCCTTAAGCATAGACTCAAATTCTTGCAACTTTACCTGCGTAGAAGTTTCATGTTGGCACAACTGGTTTGATAGGAGTTGTTTTAACTCATCATCATGATGGTCTAGTTTTGATTCAAGATCACTGACTTTCGCATTTAATAAAGTTACTTCATCATTTATACGTTCATTTAGTAACCTATTAGCTGATTGACAAGGATCAGAAACCTGCTGCAACTTATTTTCTACATGTTGGAGCCCTTCGTTCAATTTTTCAGTACTTTGCTGCAACCTAACCAATTTTGTGCCCGAACTTCACAGTTTGTTTGTAAACTTTCGCGCAGCGTTTCAGTGTTCTGATCAAGTCTATCTTGTAACCTATTCTCCAAAGCTTCTGTGTTCTGATCAAGTCTATCTTGTAACCTATTCTCCAAACCTTCAGTGTTCTGAAGTAACCTATTCTCCAGCGTTTCGGTATTCTGGAGCAACTTGTTTTGGAACCTATTCTCCAGAGCTTCAGTATTCTGAAGTAACCTATTCTCCAGCGTTTCGGTATTCTGGAGCAACCTGTCTTGTCTATTCTCATGTTGGGCCAATTTCAAGTGAAAAGCAGATAAAATTTGGTCAATATTGTAATTTACTGTATCCAAGTATGATTTTAGAGTGAATGGATTGAATTCTGGCTTGCATGCCTTACAGTAATAGTCTTCTTTCATAGAGCTGAATATTACCCAGTGAATAACTATAAGACCCCTACAATTTACATGTTCCCATTTCTTGCATGACGTGCATTCAATCATGCGAGTGTCAGAAAATCTGTCCTTACAACAGAGTAAGTTCTCCATTTGCTTACCAGAATTGGCCTCTTCGTTGCTTACAACAGCAACATCACTGAGATCCGGTTGAAGACACACGCTACTTCGAAGCACGTAAGAAACTTCTCTTTTCTTCATTATAGCATTATCAGTTCAGTTCTTATCAACTTACAATTTTCGAATCCTGTCTGTGTCGCCAATTTATTGCAACTGTCCCCAGTGTGGAGCAGTTAGTTGCAATATTTTAAATAAAAATAACTTTTCAAATGTTAATTAACACATTAGTATATTAACCAATTTCTACAGTCACTATAGTTACGAATAACAAACAAAATAACATCAACATTGAATAGAGTAGCACAACAGAAGTTTTCTTCATTCTTTTCAGATTATGAACAAAACTAGATAACAAAATATAATTGCAATAAATGTGTTTGAATTAAAGAACTGTTGCAGAATGTAGAAGACAGTCACATAGTCCCCCCACTCTCTATAGAAAACTACTCGAGGGATCATAGTAGAAGAATTTTGGCATTCTGCGGATAAGTCCGTTTGGTACCATAGCCTATTTGGGCTAAAATTAAGCTATATTTTCATATCTTTTGGTGCATTTAGCTAATTCATAGGTGTAGCAAATTGTCGAATCATGCTACGAATTCCAAAATCCTCATACCATGATAATTAACATTCTCGAATATCTAGCTTGGGAATATTCTACTCGCAGTGTCACGTGACCCCGCTGTTGATTGTTTTTGAGTGTATTTATATATATTAGTATGCTTCTCCGTATTCTTTTCCTTCCTCCTCTCTTGTAGATGTTATAAGCGCCATGAATTTTCTGACCATTAAAAAAAATTTAAAAAATCAAAAATAATTTACTATTTTTGATACACTTAGGCATAGATTAGTTTCTATTCAATTTTTAAAAGTATTTGTGCTAAATATATTATCTCCAAGTGAGATTGAAATATTGACACACTCTAGAGTTGTGATATATCCAGAATATATATATATATATATATATATATATATATATATATATATATATATATATATATATATAAGTAGCAAATAAAAACAATGTCTAAAACTGAATGCCCCAAATGTGGTAAATTCATATCAAAACAAATTTGTCAAAACACTTGGCAATATGTACTGGTCAACCGAAAAATCCTAAATTACCAACCCAAACCTGTCCCTATTGTGGAAATCATATTAGCATACCTAATATGAGCAGACATAAGAGTTGTGAATTTCAACCATCAACCAGCCAGACTAATCATAGAGAAAGAGGAGCAGATATATCTCCAACTGATGGTCCTGAACCAAAACAAAATAGATTTTTGACTACACCTATTGCAACAGCTTTTGGTGGTCGTCTCAATGATTACTCTTTTGAACCAGAGCCACACTGTGGTATCAATAGAGGCACATATTTTTGGTAAATAAAAAAGCAAAATTTCGGTACAAAAACGGAGTCAATTTCGGGTTCAAAAGCGGTAAATAAAATGAAATATCGGTGTTATAGCGATGAAAAAATGGATGAAAAGTGGTATTTAAAAATACATATTGGTTTTAAAATTGTGAATATAATCCTAAATTTGATATAAAAACTACACTTATTCCACAGAATTAACATTTCACTTCTAATAGTACATTTATGTAGTTATCAGAGTATTAAGTTTATTTCTGTGTAAAGGGGTCCATTTTCGCTTCTCCAATATTAACAGCAGAATTAATAAATTTTCCGGAAATTGAATAACTCTCAGGATAATTCAGACCTCAGAAGGTGTCGCGTCTGTGAATAAACCCTGAATTTCGTGTTTAAGAGTTCATTTCGCTTTTTGCAGTTCATTTCGCATTATTTCGTGACAAAATTATGGTCACAAAATGCATCTCACACCTTTCAAAAACATGAAAAATTAACACTACAATGTGTTTTTTCAAATTTCGTTTTTTCGTTAAAAAAGAAATATGCATGCCCCTAGGTATCAACAATTTCTTTAAGAACATAAAATCTTCAATAATAGAACTCCTGAGAAATGAACTTAAAAATAAATCTTTTAAGTTTAATACTACTCTATCCTCTGAATATGAGAAACCTGATGAAACACGTCGTATACATCACCATTGTTCCAAAACTCAGACTCTATATTTGAGTGTTGGAACAAATCTATGCCCAGCTTATGGACACATTGCTTACAAAACTTGAGGAATTTGAGGCCAAAGGATCTGGTTGGAAATTATGTATACTCCCACATAAACTAAAACTGATAATAAGTCAATTCTCACCTCTCTCTGCTTCTACTTATGTCCCTCTTCCAGTAGATATTCAGAACAAGAAAGCAGTGGTCAATATAAAAATTAAAGATAACAAGTGTTTTCTGTGATGTGTCTTGGCAAAACTTTACCCAGTTCATAGGATAGACAATACAGAGCTAGTTCATCAGGTGCTGCACCTTAATTTTTTTGTGTGTGAAAATGGGTAAAAAATGGCTCATCCCCAAAATAAGCATGTATTGAACTCTACTCATGGTGTTTCGGTTGCACCTTTTTGCACCTTTTTCACATTCTCAGAACCTTTTCCGCATTTTTCACATTCTCAGAACATTTTGCACCTTTTCGCCCATTTTGCATGTTTATCATTTTTTAAATACAACTCACGCGCTGTTTAACCCCACCCACATTCGAGGCACGGCTTCTTGGCATGCGATTCTTGTTTACCGCACAACAATTAATCGGCTTTCTTCAGTTCTTGGACGTTAATGTAGTAAGCGCGCGGACTTTAAACAGTGCCAACAATGACGCGTTACAATTGCTAGAAGTTGTGCTCTTTTTATCCTATGCTGTATTGTTTACGAATTGTTGTAGGAAAGCTGTTTTGTTTTCGTTTCCTTCTCCTGTCTCAGCGAGCAAGGTAACTGCAGTCTGTGATCGACTGATCGATGCATCGGATTTGCTTGTTTACCATGCCAAAACATAAAGTAAATTTTGGGAAACTGCAGGACATTGTTAAACAGTTTAGCAGTGACAGCATTCAGAGTGATGGATCTGTTCTGAGGTGTTATGTGTGTGATATTTCTATTGCTGTTGATGACAAACACCAACACACTCGGGTTGTGCAGCATCTACAAAGTGGGAAGCACGTCAGGAATAAAGAACTACAAGATGGTAAAGGTGGGAAGCGACAGCAATGCATTGGTGAGGCGCTTGCATCTTCGAGTTCTAGAAATACAAATGAATTTTTCAGTGAGACAGCAAGGACATTTATAGCGTGCGGAATACCTCTTTCGAAACTTAACAATCCTGTCATGAAATCATATAACAAAGTAACAGTAGTGCAAAATCTGCAAGAAAGGGACCACGACAAGGGTGTTGAGTATTGCCAGTGGTTCAGAGACTAAGCATTGCTAATACAGTTCCGCGCCTTGCAAGATTACGCTACGAAAAAACAACAATGAGTGGTTGGGAAGTCAGTTCCAGATGAGAGCACCTTAAGGAAATCTTACCTTCGACCTATTTATGAAGCTAAAATCTCGCAGATCAGTCCAGTCTATTTCATACTAGATGAAACCACAGATAGGCAAAACAGGTACGTTTTGAACATTTTAGTAGCACCTCTCAATGGACATCAAGTGAAATCCATGCTTTTAAAAACTTATTTTCTCAGCAAAACAGATAATGCAAGTGTAATGCAAAGTTTCAATGATGCATGTTTTGTATCGTGGCCAGAGGGCGTAAAATATGATAGTGTGTGGTTAGTTCTTACAGACCAAACATCTTACATGTTAGCTGCATTTTCTAATCTGAAGAATTTGTATCCTAACTTAAAACATGTGACCTGCATTGTTCATGCTTTGCATAGAGTTTGTGAAACTCTTAAAGATGAATATACATATTTGAACGAATTTGTTTCCAGCATTAAGAAAATACTGAAAAAGGCTCCTTCTAGAATACAGAAGTACGTAGAAATTACGAAACTTCCACTACCACCCTCTCCCATCCTCACTAGATGGGGTACATGGTTAAAAGCTGCAGTGTTTATTTGCAATCATTTCCATACAATATCAAAATTTTTAGATGCTTTGCCTATTTATTCCTCAGCTGTAAAAAAAGCCAAAAAAACTTGCACTTAAACAGGAATCGCAAGATGAACTGTATATTGTACATGGCTTCTCTTTCCTTACTACTGCAATCACAAAACTGGAGGAGCAGTGTCCTGAAAAGGAAGCACAGTGGGCTGTTTTGATGGATGTGCAACGAGAGCTGCAAGGGGTCAGGAAAGAAAAGTTAGAACAAAGTTTAGCCAAAAGCCCTGATGTTCAAGAAGTTGCAACCAACAAGCATGTGGATTACAGGTTGAAAACAAAATACGCACCACTTGTGTCTGTTGACGTTGAACGTTCTTTTTCAACTTACAAGTATCTGCTTAGTGACAGCAGATGTAGCCTCACTCAGAAGAACAGAAATTTTGAATGTAATATATTTTAACAGTTTTCTAGATGACTAATTCTAAGCAAGTAAGAAGAAGCATGTTTTCCTTTATGTCGCTTTCTAATGTATCAGAGAATTTTCTTTGCTTAGTTATATTAAACGATTTAAAACCAGAGAATACTCTGTGTTTATCCAGACAAGTTGAATCATATATGTATGCACTGCTCACAATAAATTTTACATCTGAAAATTAGCACCTATTTTAGCACCTTTTTTGTACAAAAATTGGCACCTTTTTTGCACCTTTATTGGCAAATTTTTGCACCTAAAATTCCTAGCTCTGAACAGTATGAGACAAAGTGTAAGCATGCTGTCAGGTATCCAATATCCTGTTGCTATATCTGTTGTAACAAAATTTGAAAAACAGGCAAAATAATTTTTCTTGGCAATCAATGTGTATGCCTATACAGAGAATAATTTTGTATATCCTCTCAGAATAAGTAATATTAATAATGATAATGCTATTGTTATCAATTTGTTACTTATTTCAGATTAACAAGATGGTGGAACAAGTCTTTCGACATGGAGGTGAATATACGGAAGAAGTGCGAAATAAGTTTATGGAAAGGTTTCCTGATACAGATCCATCACATCGTAATGCAGTGCGGCGGTTGATCGATAAATTTCGCAGAACGGGATAAGTGAAGAATGCGCCGAAATCAGGCAGGTCACGAGTTCTAACAGAGGACAAATTACAGGACATTTTAATTAGAATAGAGGAAAGCCGAAAGATGTCAATTCGTAAATTGTCACAGCAAGTGCGTGTGTCGTACAGCAGAGCAAGCACCGCACTCAAAAAGCACTTACATTTACACCCCTACAAAGTAACAGTAGTGCAAAATCTGCAAGAAAGGGACCACGACAAGGGTGTTGAGTATTGCCAGTGGTTCAGAGACTAAGCATTGCTAATACAGTTCCGCGCCTTGCAAGATTACGCTACGAAAAAACAACAATGAGTGGTTGACAACAATGAGGGACTGACAACAATGAGTGACTGACAACAATGAGTGTCTTACTAACTAACTGTCCATGTCCTTATGTACCAACAAGCATCAAGAAAGGGACGTTTTTCTTTGCGTAATGAAGCATAGTGTAGATGCACACTTACCTTTTGATCACCCAGTAGAATAAAAAAAGTAATGAAAATAGAGGTGGATAATTTTGCCATTATCTTTGCCGTTGACTGTACGAGCGATTTGTGCGACTGTAATTGAACGCATTTTTCAAACCTGCCTCAGTTTACCATAACTTCTTCCTACACTTAAAAAAAGCCACGAGTCGCCACTGAACTGAGTGACGCTGATTTTGTATCTAGGTATAATGCTTGTTCCAAGTGGGATCCGAACTACTATGTGCCACTGGATATCGAACCCAGGATCAATTGATTACAGTGCGACGACGTAATCAGTACACCATCCATATTTTTGTACGTAATCGAACTATTACTCTTTATGATTGGGTCAGAATTTGTTTATCAATATTAATTTTCTCAATAAATAAATAAATAAATAAATTTCAAGGGTACATATTAATTCATATTAAATACTTGACAGGCATTTGCGAAGAAAATTCTTGGGATCGGGACATCGTCTTAACTTAACAACAAATTATCACATGACGGTCTCACGAAATTTCAAAAGTTTGGAATGAAACGTAGTAAACCCTAGAACTGGCACGCCAATATTAGCTACACTATTAGTCACGCAATTTAAAAAAATCAACAATTAATTTCAAAATTAAAGAAAAAAACAGTTTCATGACAATTTATGGTCTTTTTGACCAGGTGGTATGGGGAATTCAACTACCTTTTCTGAAAAATGAGAGTTTGGTTCCAAATAAATTTAATGCGTGAATTAAAAAAAAAAAGTTCCTTCAATTTTGTAGACCAGAAAAAAAAATATAATAAAAGATACTTAAACGGTTTTCACATATTTATTACGTAATTTTGTTAGCATCAATTTAGTAAAGACAACTGTTACCAAACATGTATAATAAAAGCACAAATATTATGTAATCATCATGATGTGACATATTACACGAGTTGGATATTGGGATCAAAGGAAGAACATTGTATAACAATTATTTTTTTGTAGTCCAAAGTATCAAATTTAAGTTCAAGCTCTGTGCGAAAATACAAAAACACAAAATAACATTATAGAAAGTAATTTAAATATAAAATTTGCATGTAAAGAATAGTAAATCAGTCCGATCTCAAGTCTTATTTTCTTGTATGAATGCAAGGTAACAACACTGTTGCAGAATACCAAAAAATGCGCGAATTTTAAACTTCAACTGTGCTTCTTGCATCCCTATGAAGAGAAAACCTTTCTTTCACTAGATCAATATGCAGTAAATATTAATACAAGCGGTGATAATTTTCGAAATATTGCTGTCAAGAAAAAGTTCAAAATACTCCAGTTCTGCCTGTTTTTTTCTTGCTTCCCCTTTTGCCCCGGCTAGGGGCGCGGGCTACAGACGTAGACCAGACCCTATCAACAGAGAGAGAGAGAGTTCTTAACACTTAGAAGTGTGTAAGCACACTTAACACCTGGAAGGAGAGGAGGTAGGAAGGTACTGAGAGCCATGCTCTGGGCTCCCTGATGGCGTTGCGTGGCAATCAAAACAAATTGGTTGGTCTATATAATATGTAGCCCGCGCAACTGTTCTGGGGTTAAAGCAAGTAGTTTAGTGTTTGATTCATGCAGTGGTCCCATTTGAAGTCCTAGATCCGTTTCCTAGTAGTCGTAATAGTATAACATTCTGAAAGATATTTTCTATTTAAAACCAGTCACCCTAACGATTGTCGTTCTGTGGGCCTAGTCACAATTATTTAAATAACAGGTATATAATCATTTGCAGCTTCTATTACTTTTTGAACCAGTTTCATCATTCACTTTCTTACGCAATATAACCTCATCCTTCTTATGGATTTAGAGGGGGACAACTAGTAAAAATAATTATACAGGGTGTCCCACGAACGGCGCAACTGGGAATTAAGAGTGGCGTTACTTTGTAACCGAAACCTGTACATACATAAGTCATGCACCAAATGTTAGCCCTGTCCAAGTAGATATTTTTAAACATAGAAACAACAAACGGGGTGCACTCTTGTTCATGCAGTGTTGCCAAATGTAAGTGAAAGTGTAAATTTATTTTTCCACAAAGCATGGAAAATTGCATGTCAAACATTCGTACGGAAATTTGGACGTCAATTTCCACCTTGGGTAGGTTGACTGTTTCGCCATCTATAGTTCAGAGAAGAAAACCGATCGTTTTCGCGTATAGCCAATCCTGAAATGCCTCGTAAAGGCGTACCGGTCCAAATGAGTGTTTTAAAAAATTATGAGGTACAGTGGCAACACTGTTGATGTTTGAAGGCAACAAAAGGTGTGTTTAGTGATGGTATATGACATAAAAATACTGGAAACAGGAAAAAAAGAAAATGAAAATTATGGTGAAAAAAGTGTTACTTACCTACTCCTGGCAACCATGCAATGCGATAAGAGCGCCCACCGAACGAGAACAAAATAATCAGTTAGTTGTGTACTCAGAACTGTTTGAGCCGTGCATTTCGCATTGTTCGTAGGGGAAGATTAGAATTGTTCTGTGAAATGAAGTACTCTTTGGAAGAGAGGGTGTTCATTGTGGAACATTATTTTTGTTCAAAATCGTACGCTAGTGTAAAAACTGTGTTTCGCGAGAAATATCCGAATAACAGTGTTCCAGAAAATTCGACGATATATCGACTTGTTTCCAGATTTCGTGAAACAAGATCAGTTAATGACAAACCCTACCACAGACAACCACCAGTTTTGACACAAGGTGTGCTGCAGGATGTGGAGCAGAGAATATCACAATCTCCCAGGAAATCTGTTCGTAAACTTGCTGCACAGTCAGGTGTATCAAAAACAACAACTCACCGAGCGTTAAAACAATTGCACCTATGTGCATATAAGGTACAGGCTGTGCAAGAACTGAAGGAAGCAGACAAAGGTGCACGTGTAAGATACTGCCAGTGGTTTAGAAATTTTATTAGAGACAATGGTGTGAATATTTTGAATATTTTTTTTCACGGATGAAGCATGGTTCCACTTAAATGGATATGTCAACAGTCAAAATTCTCGACACTGGTCATGTAACAATCCCCATTTGTTACATGAACAATCACTTCATCCACAAAAGATCGGTGTGTGGTGCGCGATTTCGCGGAGAAAAATAATAGGTCCATTCTTTTTCAACACAACAGTTGACGGAATAGTTTATCGTGACCTCATCACACAGTTTATTTCTCTGTTGGAACGTGATGAACGTGATTGTTGGTTACAACAAGACTCCGCAACATGTCACACGTCTAATGAAACTTTAGACATGTTGGCAGAGTTTTTTTGGCGATCACATTATAAGCAAAAACTTATGGCCCAGTCGCTCCCCGGATCTGACGTCTCCAGATTTTTTTTCTGTGGGGTTATTTGAAACAAACAGTTTACATTAATAACCCAAGAACACTTGATGATCTAAAAATAAACATTTGCACAGCCATTAACAATATAAACCAATCAACCTTGCATAAAGTTGCTTCCAACATGATAAAACGTGTTGATGAATGCCTCATGGAAAATGGTTGTCATTTTCAACATCTTTTGTAAAGCTACACTGCCTGTTACGCGCATTGCATGGTTGCCAGGAGTAGGTAAGTAACACTTTTTTCACCATAATTTTCATTTTCTTTTTTTACTGTTTCCAGTATTTCCATGTCATAGACCATCACTAAACACACCTTTTGTTGCCTTCAAACATCAACAGTGTTGCCACTGTACCTCATAATTTTTTTAAAACACTCATTTGGACCGGTACGCCTTTACGAGGCATTTCAGGATTGGCTATACTCGAAAACGATCGGTTTTCTTCTCTGAACTATAGATGGCGAAACAGTCCACCTACCCAAGGTGGAAATTGACGTCCAAATTTCCGTACGAATGTTTGACATGCAATTTTCTATGCTTTGTGGAAAAATAAATTTACACTTTCACTTACATTTGGCAACACTGCATGAACAACAGTGCACCCCGTTTGTTGTTTCTATGTTTAAAAATATCTACTTGGACAGGGCTAACATTTGGTGTATGACTTATGTATGTACAGGTTTCGGTTACAAAGTAACGACACTCTTAATTCCCAGTTTCGCCTTTCGTGGGACACCCTGTATAATTAGGAAGGTATAACATTTGAAAGGAATGCTGGACCTGTGCCCTCCAT